>NC_134354.1:660384-921047 GCF_048569485.1 Anomaloglossus baeobatrachus | reverse complement strand
GGTCTGTGGTGGGCTCGGTATTACAGGTAGGGGGGTCTGTGGTGGGCTCGGTATTACAGGTGAGGGGGGCGTCTGTGGTGGGATCGGTATCACAGGTTGGGGGGGGGGGTCTGTGTTGGGCTCAGTATTACGGGGGGGCTGTGGTGGGCTCGGTATTACGGGAGGGGGGTCTGTGGTGGGCTCGGTATTACGGGGGGGGCTCTGTGGTGGGCTCGGTATTACGAGGGGATCTGTGGTGGGCTCGGTATTACGGGGGGGGGGGTCTGTGATGGGCTCAGTGTTACAGGTGAGGGGGTCTGTGGTGGGCTCGGTATTACAAGTGAGGGGGAGTCTGTGGTGGGCTCGGTATTACGGGGGGGTCTGTGGTGGGCTCAGTGTCACACGTGGGGGGGGGTCTGTGGTGGGCTCGGTATTACAGGTGAGGGGGGGGGGTCTGTGGTGGGCTCAGTGTTACAGATGAGGAGGGGTCTGTGGTGGGCTCGGTATTACGGGGGGGTCTGTGGTGGGCTCAGTGTCACACGTGAGGCGGGGTCTGTGGTCGGCTCGGTATTACAGGTGAGGGGGGGGTCTGTGGTGGGTTCAGTATTACAGGTGGGGGGATCTGTGGTGGGCTCGGTGTTACAGGTGAGTGGGTCTGTGGTGGGCTCGGTGTTACAGGTGAGGGGGGGTCTGTGGTGGGCTCGGTGTTACAGGTGAGTGGGTCTGTGGTGGGCTCGGTGTTACAGGTGAGGGGGGGTCTGTGGTGGGCTCGGTGTTACAGGTGAGGGGGGGTCTGGTGGGCTCGGTGTTACAGGTGAGTGGGTCTGTGGTGGGCTCGATGTTACAGGTGAGGAGGGGGTCTGTGGTGGGCTCAGTGTTACAGGTGAGGGGGGGTCTGTGGTGGGCTCGATATTACAGGTGAGGAGGGGGTCTGTGGTGGGCTCGGTGTTACAGGTGAGGGGGTCTGTGGTGGGCTCAGTATTACAGGTGAGGAGGGGGTCTGTGGTGGGCTCGGTGTTACAGGTGACGTGGGTCTGTGGTGGGCTCGGTATTACAGGTAGGGGGGGGGGTCTGTGGTGGGCTCGGTATTACAGGTAGGGGGGTCTGTGGTGGGCTCGGTATTACAGGTGAGGGGGGCGTCTGTGGTGGGATCGGTATCACAGGTTGGGGGGGGGGTCTGTGTTGGGCTCAGTATTACGGGGGGGCTGTGGTGGGCTCGGTATTACGGGAGGGGGGTCTGTGGTGGGCTCGGTATTACAGGGGGGGGTCTGTGGTGGGCTCGGTATTACGAGGGGATCTGTGGTGGGCTCGGTATTACGGGGGGGGGGGGGTCTGTGATGGGCTCAGTGTTACAGGTGAGGGGGTCTGTGGTGGGCTCGGTATTACAAGTGAGGGGGAGTCTGTGGTGGATTCGGTATTACAGGTGAGGGGGGGTCTGTGGTGGGCTCGGTATTACGGGGGGGTCTGTGGTGGGCTCAGTGTCACACGTGGGGGGGTCTGTGGTCGGCTCGGTATTACAGGTGAGGGGGGGTCTGTGGTGGGTTCAGTATTACAGGTGGGGGGATCTGTGGTGGGCTCGGTATTACAGGTGAGGGAGGGGGTCTGTGGTGGGCTCAGTGTTACAGATGAGGAGGGGTCTGTGGTGGGCTCGGTATTACGGGGGGTCTGTGGTGGGCTCAGTGTCACACGTGAGGCGGGGTCTGTGGTCGGCTCGGTATTACAGGTGAGGGGGGGGGGGGTCTGTGGTGGGTTCAGTATTACAGGTGGGGGGATCTGTGGTGGGTTCGCTGTTACAGGTGAGGGGGGGTCTGTGGTGGGCTCGGTTTTACAGGTGAGGGGGGGTCTGTGGTGGGCTCGGTATTACAGGTAGGGGGGGGTCTGTGATGGGCTCGGTATTACAGGTGAGGAGGGGATCTGTGATGGGCTCAGTGTTACAGGTTAGGGGGTCTGTGGTGGGCTCGGTGTTACAGGTTAGGGGGTCTGTGGTGGGCTCGGTATTACAGGTGAGGGGGGGGGTCTGTGGTGGGCTCGGTATTACGGGGGGTCTGTGGTGGGCTCAGTGTCACACGTGAGGGGGGGTCTGTGGTGGGCTCGGTTTTACAGGTGAGGGGGGGGTCTGTGGTGGGCTCGGTATTACAGGTGAGGGGGGGGGTCTGTGGTGGGCTCGGTATTACAGGTAGGGGGGTCTGTGATGGGCTCGGTGTTACAGGTGAGGAGGGGATCTGTGATGGGCTCAGTGTTACAGGTTAGGGGGTCTGTGGTGGGCTCGGTGTTACAGGTTAGGGGGTCTGTGATGGGCTTGGTGTTACAGGTGAGTGGGGGGTCTGTGGTGGGCTCGGTGTTACAGGTGAGGGGGGTCTGTGGTGGGCTCGGTGTTACAGGTTAGGGGGTCTGTGGTGGGCTCGGTGTTACAGGTGGGGGGGGTCTGTGTTGGGCTCAGTGTTACAGGTTAGGGGGTCTGTGGTGGGCTCGGTGTTACAGGTTAGGGGGTCTGTGGTGGGCTTGGTGTTACAGGTGAGGAGGGGGTCTGTGATGGGCTTGGTGTTACAGGTGGGGGGGTCTGTGGTGGGCTCGGTGTTACAGGTGAGGGGGGGTCTGTGGTGGGCTCGGTGTTACAGGTGAGTGGGTCTGTGGTGGGCTCGGTGTTACAGGTGAGGGGGGGGTCTGTGGTGGGCTCGGTGTTACAGGTGAGTGGGTCTGTGGTGGGCTCGGTGTTACAGGTGAGGGGGGGTCTGTGGTGGGCTCGGTGTTACAGGTGAGTGGGTCTGTGGTGGGCTCGGTGTTACAGGTGAGGAGGGGGTCTGTGGTGGGCTCGGTGTTACAGGTGAGGGGGTCTGTGGTGGGCTCGGTGTTACAGGTGAGGGGGTCTGTGGTGGGCTCAGTATTACAGGTGACGTGGGTCTGTGGTGGGCTCGGTGTTACAGGTGACGTGGGTCTGTGGTGGGCTCGGTGTTACAGGTGGGGGGGTCTGTGGTGGGCTCGGTGTTACAGGTGAGTGGGTCTGTGGTGGGCTCGGTATTACAGGTGAGTGGGTCTGTGGTGGGCTCGGTATTACAGGTGAGGAGGGGGTCTGTTGTGGGCTTGGTGTTACAGGTGAGTGGGTCTGTGGTGGGCTTGGTGTTACAGGTGAGTGGGTCTGTGGTGGGCTCGGTGTTACAGGTGAGGGGGGGTCTGTGGTGGGCTCGGTGTTACAGGTGAGGGGGGGTCTGTGGTGGGCTCGGTGTTACAGGTTAGGGGGTCTGTGGTGGGCTCGGTGTTACAGGTGAGTGGGTCTGTGGTGGGCTCGATATTACAGGTGAGGAGGGGGTCTGTGGTGGGCTCAGTGTTACAGGTGAGGGGGGGTCTGTGGTGGGCTCGATATTACAGGTGAGGAGGGGGTCTGTGGTGGGCTCGGTGTTACAGGTGAGGGGGTCTGTGGTGGGCTCAGTATTAGAGGTGAGTGGGTCTGTGGTGGGCTCAGTATTACAGGTGACGTGGGTCTGTGGTGGGCTTGGTGTTACAGGTGACGTGGTTTTCTTAGAGTCCACTTTTCGGGTGTGTTGCTGCTGGTTTTACCGGTGACTTAGTGGCTGTCTTCCAGGAGCGGCGGTTACCGATGGTCTGCTGGTCACCTTGGCGATAGTGACTCCTGGTGATGAGTTTGCCCCTAGTGTAGATTTTAGTGTGTGTTTATAACAGGGACCTGTTTTCTCCTCAGGGTTAACTGCTCCTTTTACTTTAAGATTGGGGCGTGTCGCCATGGAGACCGATGTTCACGACTCCACAACAAGCCCACGTTCAGCCAGGTGAGTGTGCCCTCCACTGATTACACATTACTGATCTGAAAGTACACCCGTAAATGTCACCTGGGTCACCAAGCAGACCCATCATCTTGCCAGGTCGGGCCGCCGGGACCTCTTTGTTCTAGGTCCAGGTTACTGGGCTCGGTATTACAGGTGGGGGCACCTCTGGGTGTGTGAGTAGCCTCCATCTACTGTGGTGCACCTCCGGGTGTGAGAGTAGCCTCCATCTACTGTGGTGCATCTCCGGGTGTGAGAGTAGCCTCCATCTACGGTGATGCACCTCCGGGTATGAGAGTAGCCTCCATCTACGGTGGTGCACCTCCGGGTGTGAGAGTAGCCTCTATCTACCATGGTGCACTGTGACGGGGTATGCGACAGAGCAGGCAGGGACAACCAGGCCAAGGAACAATCTAACAAGTTTTATTGTGGAAAGGAGCATAGAACATCCAATATCAATATTGTTCTTTAGATTCCATAATGAGTCGTCAAAATTCCGGCAATCCGACGCTAGAGAACACGTTGAAGTAATCCTTGGAAGAAGTCAATGGATCCAACAGATTAGGGACACAACCCAATCCCACGTGACAGCTTCCATAAATCCACACACGGGTGCCAGAGTCTTGCCTCAGCGAAGATCTTAGCTGCTTGAACCACAGCACACACTCAACTCAACTGTCTGATCCACCAAGAGTGTGTTCTCCAGGGCCTGTTGCTCCCTCCCTGGAGGGGAAGGGTTCACACCCACTTTTGAGTAGTGGCTATGTATGGAGAAGTCTCCAGAAGCTCATGGCTCCATTGTCTCCCGCAGGCCTGTCTATTGGAGTCACCCCCAGCTGAGAAGAACAAAGATAGCCAAGCAACCTACATGACCCTATTCACTGTGTGCAGAATTATTAGGCTATGTGCCCACGGGGACAGTGTCCTGTGGATATATCCGCAGGACATTCCGACTAGCGGCTAAATGATCAGTTGTCTAAAATAAGCATCGCTTACTGCGCATGCGCCGCTACCGCCTCCTCCTCTCCTGTTGATCCGCCCGCCTGCTCCTGGCCACGTTCCCGAGCTACGTGCACCCGCCGCCTATCATGCACCCGCCGGGAAACCCGCCAATTTTCAAGACTGCAGTGGAGTGTCACAGAGATTAACCCTTACACCACCAGCGTGCTACAGTGATTAACCCTTACACCGCCAGCCCGCTGGGAAGCCCAATATTCAAGGCTGCAGTGGAGTGCCACAGTGATTAACCCTTACACCGCCAGCCCGCCGGAAAAGCCACCAAATTCAACTTTGCAGTGTAGTTCCACGGTGATTAACCCTTACACCCACAGCTGTATACAGCAAGCTGTATACAGATCGGGGGGGCTATATACTGTTGTAGAGGAGGAGAGCTATATACTGTTGTAGAGGAGGAGAGCTATATACTGTTGTAGAGGAGGAGAGCTATATACTGTTGTAGAGGAGGAGAGCTATATACTGTTGTAGAGGAGGAGAGCTATATACTGTTGTAGAGGAGGAGAGCTATATACTGTTGTAGAGGAGGAGAGCTATATACTGTTGTAGAGGAGGAGAGCTATATACTGTTGTAGAGGAGGGGAGCTATATACTGTTGTAGAGGAGAGCTATATACTGTTGTAGAGGAGAGCTATATACTGTTGTAGAGGAGAGCTATATACTGTTGTAGAGGAGGAGAGCTATATACTGTTGTAGAGGAGAGCTATATACTGTTGTAGAGGAGAGCTATATACTGTTGTAGAGGAGGAGAGCTATATACTGTTGTAGAGGAGGGAGCTATATACTGTTGTAGAGGAGAACTATATACTGTTGTAGAGGAGGAGAGCTGTATACTGTTGTAGAGGAGGAGAGCTATATACTGTTGTAGAGGAGGAGAGCTATATACTGTTGTAGAGGAGAGCTATATACTGTTGTAGAGGAGAGCTATATACTGTTGTAGAGGAGAGCTATATACTGTTGTAGAGGAGGAGAGCTATATACTGTTGTAGAGGAGAGCTATATACTGTTGTAGAGGAGGTGAGCTATATACTGTTGTAGAGGAGGGAGCTATATACTGTTGTAGAGGAGAACTATATACTGTTGTAGAGGAGGAGAGCTGTATACTGTTGTAGAGGAGGAGAGCTATATACTGTTGTAGAGGAGGAGAGCTATATACTGTTGTAGAGGAGAGCTATATACTGTTGTAGAGGAGGAGAGCTATATACTGTTGTAGAGGAGAGCTATATACTGTTGTAGAGGAGGAGAGCTATATACTGTTGTAGAGGAGGGGAGCTATATACTGTTGTAGAGGAGAGCTGTATACTGTTGTAGAGGAGAGCTGTATACTGTTGTAGAGGAGGAGAGCTATATACTGTTGTAGAGGAGAGCTATATACTGTTGTAGAGGAGGAGAGCTATATACTGTTGTAGAGGAGGGGAGCTATATACTGTTGTAGAGGAGAGCTATATACTGTTGTAGAGGAGAGCTATATACTGTTGTAGAGGAGAGCTATATACTGTTGTAGAGGAGAGCTATATACTGTTGTAGAGGAGGAGAGCTATATACTGTTGTAGAGGAGGAGAGCTATATACAGCTATATACTGTTGTAGAGGAGGAGAGCTATATACTGTTGTAGAGGAGGAGAGCTATATACAGCTATATACTGTTGTAGAGGAGGAGAGCTATATACTGTTGTAGAGGAGGAGAGCTATATACTGTTGTAGAGGAGGAGAGCTATATACTGTTGTAGAGGAGGAGAGCTATATACTGTTGTAGAGGAGGAGAGCTATATACTGTTGTAGAGGAGGGGAGCTATATACTGTTGCTGAGGAGGAGAGCTATATACTGTTGTAGAGGAGAGCTATATACTGTTGTAGAGGAGAGCTATATACTGTTGTAGAGGAGAGCTATATACTGTTGTAGAGGAGAGCTATATACTGTTGTAGAGGAGAGCTATATACTGTTGTAGAGGAGGGGAGCTATATACTGTTGTAGAGGAGGGGAGCTATATACTGTTGTAGAGGAGAGCTATATACTGTTGTAGAGGAGGAGAGCTATATACTGTTGTAGAGGAGGGAGCTATATACTGTTGTAGAGGAGAACTATATACTGTTGTAGAGGAGGAGAGCTATATACTGTTGTAGAGGAGAGCTATATACTGTTGTAGAGGAGGAGAGCTATATACTGTTGTAGAGGAGGGAGCTATATACTGTTGTAGAGGAGAACTATATACTGTTGTAGAGGAGGAGAGCTATATACTGTTGTAGAGGAGAGCTGTATACTGTTGTAGAGGAGGAGAGCTATATACTGTTGTAGAGGAGAGCTATATACTGTTGTAGAGGAGGAGAGCTATATACTGTTGTAGAGGAGGGGAGCTATATACTGTTGTAGAGGAGAGCTATATACTGTTGTAGAGGAGGAGAGATATATACTGTTGTAGAGGAGAGCTATATACTGTTGTAGAGGAGGAGAGCTATATACTGTTGTAGAGGAGGGGAGCTATATACTGTTGTAGAGGAGAACTATATACTGTTGTAGAGGAGGAGAGCTGTATACTGTTGTAGAGGAGGAGAGCTATATACTGTTGTAGAGGAGGGGAGCTATATACTGTTGTAGAGGAGAGCTATATACTGTTGTAGAGGAGGAGAGCTATATACTGTTGTAGAGGAGAGCTATATACTGTTGTAGAGGAGGAGAGCTATATACTGTTGTAGAGGAGGGGAGCTATATACTGTTGTAGAGGAGAGCTGTATACTGTTGTAGAGGAGGAGAGCTATATACTGTTGTAGAGGAGGGGAGCTATATACTGTTGTAGAGGAGAGCTGTATACTGTTGTAGAGGAGGAGAGCTATATACTGTTGTAGAGGAGGAGAGCTATATACTGTTGTAGAGGAGGAGAGCTATATACTGTTGTAGAGGAGGGGAGCTATATACTGTTGTAGAGGAGAGCTATATACTGTTGTAGAGGAGGAGAGCTATATACTGTTGTAGAGGAGAGCTATATACTGTTGTAGAGGAGGGGAGCTATATACTGTTGTAGAGGAGAACTATATACTGTTGTAGAGGAGGAGAGCTGTATACTGTTGTAGAGGAGGAGAGCTATATACTGTTGTAGAGGAGAGCTATATACTGTTGTAGAGGAGGAGAGCTATATACTGTTGTAGAGGAGGGGAGCTATATACTGTTGTAGAGGAGAGCTATATACTGTTGTAGAGGAGGAGAGCTATATACTGTTGTAGAGGAGGAGAGATATATACTGTTGTAGAGGAGAGCTATATACTGTTGTAGAGGAGGAGAGCTATATACTGTTGTAGAGGAGGGGAGCTATATACTGTTGTAGAGGAGAGCTGTATACTGTTGTAGAGGAGGAGAGCTGTATACTGTTGTAGAGGAGAGCTATATACTGTTGTAGAGGAGGAGAGCTATATACTGTTGTAGAGGAGGAGAGCTATATACTGTTGTAGAGGAGGGGAGCTATATACTGTTGTAGAGGAGAGCTATATACTGTTGTAGAGGAGGAGAGCTATATACTGTTGTAGAGGAGGAGAGCTATATACTGTTGTAGAGGAGGGGAGCTGTATACTGTTGTAGAGGAGGAGAGCTATATACTGTTGTAGAGGAGGAGAGCTATATACTGTTGTAGAGGAGGGGAGCTGTATACTGTTGTAGAGGAGGGGAGCTATATACTGTTGTAGAGGAGAGCTATATACTGTTGTAGAGGAGGAGAGCTATATACTGTTGTAGAGGAGAGCTATATACTGTTGTAGAGGAGGAGAGCTATATACTGTTGTAGAGGAGGGGAGCTATATACTGTTGTAGAGGAGAGCTGTATACTGTTGTAGAGGAGGAGAGCTATATACTGTTGTAGAGGAGAGCTGTATACTGTTGTAGAGGAGGAGAGCTATATACTGTTGTAGAGGAGTGGAGCTATATACTGTTGTAGAGGAGAGCTGTATACTGTTGTAGAGGAGGAGAGCTATATACTGTTGTAGAGGAGAGCTATATACTGTTGTAGAGGAGGAGAGCTATATACTGTTGTAGAGGAGGGGAGCTATATACTGTTGTAGAGGAGGAGAGCTGTATACTGTTGTAGAGGAGAGCTATATACTGTTGTAGAGGAGGAGAGCTATATACTGTTGTAGAGGAGAGCTATATACTGTTGTAGAGGAGAGCTATATACTGTTGTAGAGGAAAGCTATATACTGTTGTAGAGGAGAGCTATATACTGTTGTAGAGGAGAGCTATATACTGTTGTAGAGGAGAGCTATATACTGTTGTAGAGGAGAGCTATATACTGTTGTAGAGGAGGGAGCTGTATACTGTTGGTGAGGAGAGCTATATACTGTTGGTGAGGAGAGCTATATACTGTTGTAGAGGAGGAGAGCTGTACACTGTTGTAGAGGAGGAGAGCTATATACTGTTGTAGAGGAGGAGAGCTATATACTGTTGTAGAGGAGGAGAGCTATATACTGTTGTAGAGGAGGAGAGCTATATACTGTTGTAGAGGAGGAGAGCTATATACTGTTGTAGAGGAGGAGAGCTATATACTGTTGTAGAGGAGGAGAGCTATATACTGTTGTAGAGGAGGAGAGCTATATACTGTTGTAGAGGAGGAGAGCTATATACTGTTGTAGAGGAGAGCTATATACTGTTGTAGAGGAGAGCTATATACTGTTGTAGAGGAGAGCTATATACTGTTGTAGAGGAGAGCTATATACTGTTGTAGAGGAGGGAGCTGTATACTGTTGGTGAGGAGAGCTATATACTGTTGTAGAGGAGAACTATATACTGTTGTAGAGGAGGAGAGCTGTATACTGTTGTAGAGGAGGAGAGCTATATACTGTTGTAGAGGAGAGCTATATACTGTTGTAGAGGAGAGCTATATACTGTTGTAGAGGAGGAGAGCTGTATACTGTTGAAGAGGAGGGGAGCTATATACTGTTGTAGAGGAGAGCTATATACTGTTGTAGAGGAGGAGAGCTATATTCTGTTGTAGAGGAGAGCTATATACTGTTGTAGAGGAGAGCTATATACTGTTGTAGAGGAGGGAGCTGTATACTGTTGGTGAGGTGAGCTATATACTGTTGTAGAGGAGAGCTATATACTGTTGTAGAGGAGGGAGCTGTATACTGTTGGTGAGGAGAGCTATATACTGTTGGTGAGGAGAGCTATAAACTGTTGTAGAGGAGAACTATATACTGTTGTAGAGGAGGAGAGCTGTATACTGTTGTAGAGGAGGGAGCTGTATACTGTTGGTGAGGAGAGCTATATACTGTTGTAGAGGAGGAGAGCTATATCCCGTTGTAGAGGAGGAGAGCTATATCCCGTTGGGGAGGAGGAGAGCTATATCCCGTTGGGGAGGAGGAGAGCTATATCCCGTTGGGGAGGAGGAGAGCTATATACTGTTGTAGAGGAGGAGAGCTATATACTGTTGTAGAGGAGGAGAGCTATATACTGTTGTAGAGGAGGAGAGCTATATACTGTTGTAGAGGAGGAGAGCTATATACTGTTGTAGAGGAGGAGAGCTATATACTGTTGTAGAGGAGGAGAGCTATATACTGTTGTAGAGGAGGAGAGCTATATACTGTTGTAGAGGAGGAGAGCTATATACTGTTGTAGAGGAGGAGAGCTATATACTGTTGTAGAGGAGGAGAGCTATATACTGTTGTAGAGGAGGAGAGCTATATACTGTTGTAGAGGAGGAGAGCTATATACTGTTGTAGAGGAGAGCTATATACTGTTGTAGAGGAGAGCTATATACTGTTGTAGAGGAGAGCTATATACTGTTGTAGAGGAGAGCTATATACTGTTGTAGAGGAGGGAGCTGTATACTGTTGGTGAGGAGAGCTATATACTGTTGTAGAGGAGAACTATATACTGTTGTAGAGGAGGAGAGCTGTATACTGTTGTAGAGGAGGAGAGCTATATACTGTTGTAGAGGAGAGCTATAAACTGTTGTAGAGGAGAACTATATACTGTTGTAGAGGAGGAGAGCTGTATACTGTTGTAGAGGAGGGAGCTGTATACTGTTGGTGAGGAGAGCTATATACTGTTGTAGAGGAGGAGAGCTATATCCCGTTGGGGAGGAGGAGAGCTATATCCCGTTGGGGAGGAGGAGAGCTATATCCCGTTGGGGAGGAGGAGAGCTATATCCCGTTGGGGAGGAGGAGAGCTATATCCCGTTGGGGAGGAGGAGAGCTATATCCCGTTGGGGAGGAGGAGAGCTATATCCCGTTGGGGAGGAGGAGAGCTATATCCCGTTGGGGAGGAGGAGAGCTATATCCCGTTGGGGAGGAGGAGAGCTATATCCCGTTGGGGAGGAGGAGAGCTATATCCCGTTGGGGAGGAGGAGAGCTATATCCCGTTGGGGAGGAGGAGAGCTATATCCCGTTGGGGAGGAGGAGAGCTATATCCCGTTGGGGAGGAGGAGAGCTATATACCGTTGGGGAGGAGGAGAGCTATATACCGTTGGGGAGGAGGAGAGCTATATACCGTTTGGGAGGAGGCGAACTATATACCCTTGGGGAGAAGGAGAGACCATCCGTTGCAATCTGCCCTTACTAGAAGCCTATGAGGAAGAAACTGCTTGTATGGGGAGCTCTAGTTTCCAACATGGGGTCACATGTGCGGGAGCTCCACTGTTTGGGCACATCAGGGGGATCTCCAAACGCAACATGGTGCGGCTAACGATTCCAGCTAATTTTCCATTGAAAAAGTCAAATGACGCTCCTTACCTCTGCCGTGCGCCCAAACAGTGGTTTTCTTTCTCGTATGAGGTATCAGCGTACTCAGAACAAATTGCCCAACAAATTCTGCGGTCCAATTTATCCTGTTACCCCTGTAAAAATTAAAAAATTGAGCCTAAAATAACATTTTTGTGGAAAAAAAAGAACTTTTTTGTTTTTATGTCTCAATGTATGAAGCACGTTAGGGTTCAAAGTGCTCATTACCCATCTAGATTTATGCCATGGCGGGTCTAGTTACCAAAATGAGGTCACTTGTGGGGGAGCTCCATTGTTTAGGCACCTCAGGGGGTCTCCAAACGCAACATGGCGTACGCTAATAATTCCAACCAATTTTGCTGTGAAATGGTGCTCCTTCTCTTCTGAGCCCCGCCGTGCACCCAAACAATTACTTTCCACCACATATGAGGTATCTGTGTACTCAGGAAAAATTGCACAATACATTTTATGGTGCATTTTTTCCTGATACCCTTGTGGAAAAAAAAGCTACCTGGTTGAAATAACAATTTCATGGTAAAAAAAAAATATATATTTTCACGGCTGAACATTCTAAACTTTTGTGAAGCCTCCAGGGGTTCAAAGTGTTCAGTAAACATTTAGATAAATTCCATGAGGGGTCTAGTTTCCAAAATGGGGTCACTTGTGGGGGAGGTCTATTGTTTAGGCACCTCAGGGGGTCTCCAAACACAACATGGCATCCACTAACTATTCCAGACAATTTTGCGTTTGAAAAGTCAAATGATGCTCCTTGCCTTCTGAGCCCTGCTGTGCGCCCAAACATTTGATTTCCACCACATATGAGGTACCTGTGTGCTCAGGACAAAATGCACAATACATTTTAAGTTGCAATTTTTCCTGATACCCTTGTGAAAAAAAAAGCTACCTGGTTGAAATAACAATTTTGTGGTAATTTTTTTTTATTTATTTATTTTCACGGCTCAAAGTTATTAACTTTTGTGAAGCCCCCAGAGGTTCAAAGTGCTCAATAAACATCTAGATAAATTCCATGAGGGGTCTAGTTTCCAAAATGAGGTCACTTGTGGGGGAGCTCCATTGTTTGAGCACCTCAGGGGGTCTCCAAGCACAACATCGCATCTGCTAATTATTCCAGACAATTTTGCTTTCAAAAATTCAAATCATGCTCCTTCTCTTCCGAGCCTTGCCATGCACCCAAACAATTGATTTCCCCCACATATGAGATATCGGTGTACTCAGGAGAAATTGCACAATTAATTTTATGGTGCATTTTTCCTGATAACCTTGTGAAAATGCTAAATTTTATGGCTAAAGTAACATTTTTGTGTAAAAAAAGTAAAATTTTCATTTTTTCCTTCCACATTGCTTTAGTTGCTATAAAGCTCCTAAAGGGTTAATAAACTTCTTGGATGTGGTTTTGAGCAGTGTGAGGGGTGCAGATTTTAGAATGGGGTCACTTTTGGGTATTTTCTGCCACCTAGGCCTCTCAAAGTCACTTCAAATGTGATGGGGTACCTAAAAAATTATTTTTGTAAATTTTGTTGGAAAAATGAAAAATTGCTGATGAACTTTGACTCCTTCTAACTTCCTAACGGAAAAAAAATGTGTTTAGAAAATTGCGCTGGTGTAAAGCAGACAAGTGGGAAATGTTATTTAGTAACTATTTTGTGTGACATATCACAGATTTATAGGCATAAAATTTAAAATTTTGAAAATTGCTAAATTTTCAAAATTTTAGTCAAATTTTTAAAATTTTCACAAATAAACGCAAAACATATCGTCCTAAATTTAACACTGACATGAAGTACAATATGTCACGAAAAAACAGTGTTAGAATCACCAGGATCCGTTGAAGCGTTCCAGAGTTATAACCTGTCAAAGTGACACTGGTCAGAATTGCAAAAAATGGCCCGGTCTTTAAGGTGAAAACAGGCTGGGGGCTGAAGGGGTTAAATTACTACCCTCCGATATGTAATCAAAGGTTTAGCAGCAGTCATTTCGCTGAGGTCACTGTCCTCCAAAATGTGCCAGTTGGGTCATTCCGTGTCAAGTGGACCAGTTTTAAAAATCGTCCCCACTCGACGTTCTCCGATTTTGCTGAAAATTTATAAGGATGTACATGTATGTTTGAAAAGAGGTTCTGTAAATTTTTAGGGCCAGATCTCAAATATATTGGGCACTGTTGACCTTTCACTGGAGGCCCCCCCCAAGGCTGCGGCTTCAGCTTAGAGGATTGTGCAGACTTTGGCACATAGCCATTAGAGTTCTATACTGGCTATGATGCTGAAATTTGGCATACTAGCTCAACTTTTGCTGCTAAACGCGATAAAATTATTACCGGCTATGACAAACCAATATTTCGCCCGCAATTTTGTGTCAAAGTAGCTTGCAAAACGCCATGCATAAAATTTATGCCAAACTTTGCCCATATATAACTCAAGACCAAAAACCAATAGGAACTGGTGCTTTGCCCTGTACAACAAACACCTACATGACTGTGCATTGCTGCAATATCACGGTCAAAGCATATGTATTTGTGGAAATATTCACACCCACATATGATGAAAAACTTAAAAAAACCGAATTTTACCTATTTTTAGGTCAAATTTCCCAAAAAGGGTCCCCCTAAAATATATTAATTCTGTTATCATTTGAAAGAGCACATTTTTCTCTACAAGGATCATTGGGGGTTTTTTTGGAGTCTCTCCATTTAAGAAAAGAAAAATGCCACTGAACATGGTACAAGTAAAATATATCTTTGTACCGTGTTAGCCAGTAGAGATAATTTATTTATTTATTTAATTTATCTCTACTGAACATGGTGTTATTTATTAATCCGCAATGAATGTAACTGCACTATTCATCCCTTGCGTTGGTCCATGGTGGTTATACCACAACCAATTCCCTAAGAATTGGTATTATAATCCTATTAAGAATTGTAATAATGCTGTCTTTCGAGAATTGGCAGCCCCATCGCCTAGGAGCCATGGCCGATAGCCGTGCAAGGCAAGTCGCGGGCGGTCTCTTTATCGCAGGTTCCAAAGCCTGAGGGTGGGTGTCTTTGCCTAGGATCCCAAGCCTAATATTGGGGATCTTTTGTTGGTTCCTAAGCCATAATGTTCAGTGTAAGTAAGTGGTCTGGAATTGTTGCTGAATTTTCTGTATTGTCGGCCCATTGCTGCTGCAGCTGGTGCTGGAATTATTGCAATGATCGACTGCTCGGGAATCCAGCATGTATCATTATCACAGGCCAGTGACAGAAGCTGCTCCATGAGGATGCATAAAATGTATTAATGCATCATGGTCGTCGACTGAAATTTCAGAAATATTTCCAATCCACCAGTTCCTATGGTAAATGCAGGCAATGTATTGCCCTGGCTGGAGGTGATTGGCACAAAAGGCATTTCTGATCTGACAGATCCATCTACATGGGCAATGACAGATGAAGGCTCATTTCACACCCTTGAAATGCCAATCTTTTTGTCATCAATTTCATTCTCCATCACTAAAAAATAAATAATATATGCATTCAAATGTAACAATAGTCAATAGGTTTATAGGTTTTTGATTATAATAGACATTGCTAGCAACAATACAACTCTGTAACGTGATAAGAATCTGAAAATCAAACACAAAATCAATGCATTACGTGCACACATAACACCATGTTCAGTGGCATTTCTCTTTTCTTAGGCTATGTGCGCACTGGGAAATGGAATTTTCTTGAGAAAATTCCGCATGCTCTCAAAAATTACCGCACCCGCGGTAAAAAACCGCGGGAAACCGCACCCGAAAACCGCATGCGTTTTGCTGCGGTTTTACCGCGGTATTATTTGCGGTATTGCCGCGTGCGGGTTGGGATGTGCTTTATTGCATTCAATGCAATAAAGCACATTGAAAAAAAAAAAAAAAAGTCATTTAATTCTGAGATAGTAGATAGATAGATAGATAGATAAAGAGACAGAAGAATAGATAGAGGGATAGATAAAGCGATAGATAGATGACAGATCGCTGCATTTCCCACGGTCGGCAGTGAGTTCACATTACCGGCCGTGGGAAATGACCGGTAATTACCTCTGCTGTCTGCTGCATTCAGCCTGTGTCTGTGACAGTCGCGGCTGGATGTCAGCAGTGCAGGACGCCGGAGCTGTGGATTATGCCGGAGCTGTGTGGATTACGCCGGAGTTTTGTTGCGGGAGGGGTTAATAAAATGGTGAACGAGGCTTGTTGGTTTTATTTAAAATAAAGGATTTTTCGGTGTGTGTGTTTTATTCACTTTACTTACGGGTTGATCATGTCAGCTGTCACATAGACGCTGCCATGATCAAGCCTGGGGTTAATGGCGGTGATCCCCCACCATTAACCCCTTGTATTACCCTGCCGCCACTGCTACACGGCGGCAGGAAGAGCCGAGGACACTCCCGGTGCTGCCGCATAATGGATGCGACAGTGCCGGGGCAGCTGCGGCTGATATTCTCGGCTGCCGGAGGGGGAGTGAGGCGGGGGACATTAACCCTGCCCCTCTCCCTCCCCAGCCTGAGAATACCGGGCCGCCGCTGTGTGCTTACCTCGGCTGGATGGTAAATATGCAGCGGAGCCCACGTTCTTTGTTTTCTATATTTCCGTTTTCTTTCTATGTGTGTTCTATGTGTCTGTGTTCTATGTGATCTAT
The DNA here is from genome assembly GCF_048569485.1 of Anomaloglossus baeobatrachus. Classification (NCBI taxonomy): domain Eukaryota; kingdom Metazoa; phylum Chordata; class Amphibia; order Anura; family Aromobatidae; genus Anomaloglossus; species Anomaloglossus baeobatrachus. Next base: position 904,905 of record NC_134354.1, on the reverse strand, counting down.
GTCTGTGATGTCTGTGTGTGTGTCTGTGATGTGTTCTATGTCTGTGTCTGTGATGTCTGTGTTCTATGTCTGTGTGTGAGTGTGATGTGTTTGTGTTTACTCTCTGCACGGCTTCCTCTTCCTGTAATGACATCACTTCCCTGCAAAACCGCAAGCAAGTGATGTACATTACCGGAGGTAAACCGCAAAATACCCCAGGGAATAACGCAGGAAAACGCAGTGAACCGCACAGAATTTGCTGCCTGCGTTATTCCCTGCGGGATTTCACGATTACATTGGAGTCAATGGAGTGAAATCCCGCAGCGATGTGCGGAAAAGAAGTGACATGCACTTGTTTTTGCTACGGGATTCCCGCAGCAAAACATGCAGCTGTCAAATTCCGCCCAGTGCGCACAGGATTTTTTTTCTCCATAGGATTTGCTGGTGATTCACTGCAGAGATGTTATGAACATTTTCTGCAGCGAAACATGCAGCAAATCCGCGAAAAATCCGCGGCAAAATCCGGTAAGTGCGCACATAGCCTAAAATGGAGAGACTCCAAAAAAACCCCCAATGATCCTTGTAGAGAAAAATGTGCTCTTTCAAATGATAACAGAATTAATATATTTTAGGGGGACCCTTTTTGGGAAATTTGACCTAAAAATAGGTAAAATTCGGTTTTTTGAAGTTTTTCATCATATGTGGGTGTGAATATTTCCAGAAATACATATGCTTTGACCGTGATATTGCAGCAATGCAAAGTCATGAAGATGTTTGTTGTACAGGGCAAAGCACCAGTTCCTATTGGTTTTTGGTCTTGAGTTAAATATGGGCAAAGTTTGGCATAAATTTTATGCGAGGCGTTTTGCAAGCTACTTTGACACAAAATTGCGGCCGAAATATTGTTTTGTCATAGCCGGTAATAATTTTATCGTGTTTAGCAGCAAAAGTTGAGCTAGTATGCCAAATTTCAGCATCATAGCCAGTATATTACTCTAATGGCTATGTGCCAAAGTGTGCAAAATCCTCTTAGCTGAAGCCGCAGGCTTGGGGGGGGCCTCCAGTGAAAGGTCAACAGTGCCCAATATATTTGAGATGTGGCCCTAAAAATTTACAGAACCTCTTTTCAAACATACATTTACATCCTTATAAATTTTCAGCAAAATCGGAGAAGGTCGAGTGGGGACCACTGGTCCACTTGACACGGAATGACCCAGTTTCTGTACAGGGAGTTTTTAACAGCAGATTCTAACGGGACAAATTTAAAATTAAAAATAAAGCTACGGGGCTGTACCCTCTTAGAGGACCAATCAATGGAGCCAGAATCCCTTTTCCTAGTATGATTTAATATGCGTTTATCAAAAGAAGCCTCTCTTACCTGTTGTGGATGTCCTCTCTCCCTTAACCCTTTCACGACCGGCCGATTTTTCGCTTTCCGTTTTTTTTTTTCGCCATTCTTTTTCTGAGAGACGTAACTTTTTTATTTTTCAGTCAATATGGTCATGTGAGGGCTCATTTTTTGCGGAACGAGCTGTACTTTTAAATGAAACCATCAGTTTTACCATATTGTGTACTAGAAAATGGCAAAAAAATTCCAAATGCTGAAAAATAGCAAAAAAAGTGCGATAGCACTATGGTTTTTGAGATATTTTATTCACTGTGTTCACTATATGGTAAAACTGATGTGTGGGTGTGATGCCTCAGGTCAGTGCGAGTTCGTAGACACCAAACATGTATAGGTTTACTTTTATATAAGGGGTTAAAAAAAAATCGGAAGTTTGTCCGAAAAAAGTGGCGCACGTTTTACGCCATATTCCGTGACCCGTAGCGTTCTCATTTTTCGGGATCTTAGGCTCAATGACGGCTTATTTTTTGCGTCTCGAGCTGACGTTTTTAACGGTACCATTTTTGCGCAGATGCTACGTTTTGATCGCCTCTTATTGCATTTTGCGCAAAAGTTGTGGCGACAAAAAAACGTCGTTTTGGCGTTTGGAATTTTTTTGCCGCTACGCCGTTTACTGATCAGATTAATTGATTTTATATTTTGATAGATCGGGCGTTTCTGAACGCGGCGATACCAAATGTGTGTATATTTTTTATTTTTTTAACCCTTTAATTTTCAATGGGGCGAATGGGGGGTGATTTGAACTTTTAGGTTTTTTTGTTTTTTTTTAATTTTTTAAAACTTATTTTTTAACTTTTTTTTTTTATTTTACTAGTCCCCCTAGGGGGCTATTGCGATCAACATTCCGATCGCTCTGCAGTATCTGCTGATCACAGCTATACAGCTGTAAACAGCAGATACGCTGTCTTTCTCTTTTGCTGTGCCCCGGGCACAGCGAAAGTGAAACCAAGTCATGTGTAGTACAGGAGTCATCACATGACCCTGTGCTACCATGACAACTATCGGGAGTCACGTGATCGCGTCACGTGACTTCCGGTTTCGGGTGGTAAGTAAATGCTTACCGCAATCGCGCTTATAATGGCGCTGTCATGTATTGACAGCGCCATATAAGGGGTTAATCGGCACGAGCAGATAACGATTCTGCTCGTGCCTAGCAGGCACACATCTCAGCTGTGAAAATCAGCTGAGATGTGTGCCGATCGCGGCATGCTGCCGCCGGAGGACCGCGGGCAGTAACATTATGTCATTTAGGACGTAATTTTACTGCCCGCGGTCGTTAAGGGGTTAATCTTAATTTCAAGTCGGCCGATTGTTGCAAAAAAACCCGCATCATCACTATTGACGCGTCTCAGGCGATCCAAATGTCCTGCGGTTTGCAGGTCTAGAGTTTCTCTGCCTCCTCAAGGAGGTGATTTACACAAATTGCTCTTACAAACGGAGGTGAGGCTTATTACTAAATATAGAGCCCAAGGGAATTTAGGATTAAATGACAAAAACGACCTCTGTTTTCTTGTGGTTTTGTACACCTCATTGTGTCCGCATATTTTAATATATGTTGGTTTGTTATTGTTTTGTACTATATTGATTGTAGTTTTATCTTGTATGACATTGTGAACGTTATGCACTATTTTGTTGTTTTTTGTTGCACTCCGCACATGTTTTTAATTTGGCAGTGACGTAGACCTGACACAGCCCTCTCATAAGGCGATGGTCTATGCCTGTCCACATGGACCCGAAGAAGCGTATTCATACGCGAAACTGCCGTCGTCCGTGAGGGGGACCTGCTGTCAGCTCTGCTCCTGCTGTTTTACTGCACCTATATTCAATAAAGATTTATGCTGGATTCCGGTGAGTGCCGTCCTTTCTCTAAATTGGATTCTGCTCAGGAACTTTTACCTTACGAGATGTGCACCTCATTACCAGCCCACGTGGAGGATCCCTGTCCACTTTCCGTTGAGAGCTTCTAAGGATCATGCCTGTGGGTGGGTAGTTGCAGCAATTTTCCTGTTTCAGTTTTGTCTGAATTAACCTAGGACTTAGTGGCAGCTTTGGGCTGCTATTAACTCCTTATTAGCACGATTGCCACAGCACCAGGCCAATTCGAGATGAGCCGGGTAGAGTCCCGGGACTATTGCATCTAATGGATGCGACAATTCCGGGTGGCTGCTGGCTGATATTGTTAGGCTGAGGGGCTCCCCATAATGTGGAGCTCCCCAACCTGAGAATATCAGCCTTCAGCTGTGTGGCTTTACCTTGGCTGGTATCAAAATTGGGGGGGGGGGACAGCGCTTTGTTTTTTTTTTTAATTATTTATTTTACTACACGATATAGACATGCCCAACGGCGGCTGTGATTGGTTGCAGTGAGACAGCTGTCACTCAGTGTGGGGGGCGTGTCTGACTGCAACCAATCATAGGCGCCGTTGGGTGGGGAAAGCAGTGAATACGGGATGGAATAATGAGCGGCCGGCTTTTTCAAAAGAGGAAAAGCCGCCAGAGCAGTGTGACAGCCATGCAGCGACGCGTCCGTGATCGGTTAGTATGAGAGAGGGGATGAGAGGGAGAGACCGAGAGAGAGACCGATCAACAGACCGACCGACAGAGAGAGAGACCGACCGACAGAGAGAGAGAGACCAGGAGTAATTGTAAACGATTTAGAGCGTTCTGCTGGACATGCTGAGCATGATCAGTAGAACTTGACGGAAACCTGCAATGGAATCCGTCACCAAATGCATGGAAACGGTATCCTGCACCATAGACATTCCTTATGCCTCTTAAGGATCCTGACGGAATCCTGCGGAGTGCGTTTTTTACAGCAACAAAAAACGCTACATTCAGCGTTCCTTCCGCCCGACGGTCACTGACAATCCCTGACAAAACAACTGATGCGCCGCGGGGCAGATGCAACGCAAGCCCATCCGTTGCAATCCGTCCTTAATAGATGAATATAAGGAATAAACATTTTCCTGCAACGGTTACTTTAATTCCTCAAGGCGGCGGATTGCAACAGATGCTGCACAACGCAAGTGTGAAAGCAGCCTTAGTCAATGCTTCCTCCAAAAATCCTGGCTTTTCCTTCAGATTTTTTTTTCCATTTAAAAATCCCATGTTCTATTTTGCAGTGCCAATCGCCGCTGGAAAAGCGAAATGATTAGCGCTAAAAAAAAAGCACTATTGTGAAACTGGCCTTAGGCTGCTTACACAACAGCCCTTTTCAAAGCACTTTTCACAGGTGCTTTTACAGTGCCTGAAAAAAGCGCTCAGGAACTGTGCTGATGTGAATGTGGCCTTAAGCGCTAGTGTCACGGGCGGGGAGGACGCCGTCGCTGCTGCGCTCTCGCTAACACTCGGGTCCGGCGCTGCTGCGATGGCTGCTCGGTGGCTCGAGCGGTGGGCCGGATCCGGGGACTCGAGCGGCGCTCCTCGCCCGTGAGTGAAAGGGGTGGTTGGTTTGGGGGATTTAGTCCGTGACGCCACCCACGGGTCGTGGTGAAGATAGGCACCACCGCTGCTGTTGACGGGGATCCCGGGAGCGATGGTAGGGAGCAGCTGGGATGTTGTTTCCCCCCTCCGTGGGTAGGGGTCGGTGGTCCCGTGGCCCGATGATGTGACGGGGAGGCAGGGTTGGTGAGATGCAGGGACAGTGCGGCGCGGTGCCGGATGGCACGGATGTACTCACTCAGCAAGAAAGGTACAAAGTCCTCTGTAAACCAAACGGCTGGATGGACGGGTCCCGCAGCCGGCTGCAGTGTCTTTTCCCGGACAGGTGATGGCGGCTGTCTTTCCCTGCACCTTGATGTTCTCCTTCTGGCTACTATGGATTCCCAACGGTAGTCCGCTCCCCGGTGTATGGGTACCGGAGGAGCCTGTTTGCCCGCAGGCGCTGGCCCTTGGGTCTCTAGCCTTAGGCGGTAGCTGTATACCCTCACGGTGTGGGCGGTTGCCTTCAATCGGCACTTTTGCTGTTGTGAAACCCCTGGGGTTCCTGTTACACTCGGATCTGACTATTGACGGCGGATCCAAGCCTGGTCGGGGTCCGATGGGCCTGCCTGTGTGTGATGGCTTCACTTCGCTCCCCGGTCGGTACCGGCGGGCCGTCGCCTGTCCCCAGTCCTACGGTTCCGCGTTGCTCCACCACTCCTGCAGACGGCCACCACCGTCTGCCAACCTTGCTGTCAGTGCCTGGGCCACAAACCCAGACACCTAAGTGCTCACTCCTCTCACTTCAAACTCCAACACTGTTCTACACTGAACTGTCACTTTTCCCGCCTCCAGGCCTGTGAACTCCTCGGTGGGTGGAGCCAACTGCTTAGCTCCGCCCCACCTGGTGTGGACATCAGACCCTGAAGGGAGGCAACAAGGGTTTCTGTTTGGCTGTTGTCCCTGTCTAGTGGGGGGTGGGGTGTTTGTATGTTATCTGTGTTGACCTGGCTAGGCCAGGGTGCCACACTAGCGCTTTTAAGTCCATAGGTATTCATTGTAACAAAACGGCTATTTTCCTAGAGATGTTCTGAGCGGTTTCCCAAGTGCTTTAAAATCGCACACTTTAGCAGTGAAAAAGCGCTGTTGTGAAAGTCTCCTTAGGGACCATTTTAAATGCTTAGGAAGCCTTTGCAGGTGTTTAGGATTCATTTTTCTAATTTTTTTAAATACAGTGGAACCTTGGTTTACGAGAACAATCCGTTCTGGGAGTGTGCTTGTAAACCAAGTTACTCGTCTAGCAAAGCAAGATTTTCCATAGGAAATATTGCAAGATCAAACAATTAATTCCACAACTTGTTCAATGTCCCATCCTGGTCCCCTATTGTGCCATTCCACACATGCACAAACACAAACAAACACACACACACACATATTATGCTCACCTTACCTTCCATTCCATCGCCGGCCTCCCGGTTCTTGTAGTTCGCCGATACAGAATGTGTATCGGTAACCATCGCGACGATGGAGGAACGTCCGCTGCTAGAGCGCTGACGTCAAAGGCAGGAGCCGCTTACCTCTGATTGGTCAGCGCGCTGCCTTTGAGAAGCGGCTGACAAGTGGAAGTTCCTCCATTGTCGCAATGGTTACCCGATACACATCCTGTATCAGTGAACTACAAAAACCATGAGGCCGGCGAGGGAACCGAAAGTAAGGTGAGCATAATATGTGTGCTTGTGTGTGTTTGAAAGGATTGCAAGAGCGGGTTAGAGCACGGTTAAAGTACGGAAACGGAAATATGTGCGGTGAGCATTTTGCTCGTACAGCAAAGCTTGCTCGTAAACTGAGTTACAAATTTACAGCAAGCTTTGCTCGTATAGCAAAATGCTTATGTTATGCCCTGGACTAGCCAGGTAGTCACAGACACACCAACTTCCCCGGACAGGTGACACCCGTCACACTTTAAACCCTTGTTGCCACCCTCCAGGGGCTGATGTCCACACCAGGTGGGGCGGAGCCAGGCGGTTTTCCCCGCCCACCGAGGAGTTCACAGGCCTGGAGACGGGAAAAACAGTCAGTTGAGAGTAGTGAGGAGTTCTAGTTTGGAGAGTGGAGGAGAAAGCACACGCACCAGCGGACCTGTGATCAGGCCTGCCAGTGGAACTACCAGGTGTCTGGGTCGGAGCCCAGTCACCTTCAGCAAGGTCGGCAGATGGTGGTGGCCGTCTGCAGGAGTTGGAAAACGGTCGGTGGAACCGTAGGACCGGGGTCGGGCGGTGGCCCGCCGGTACCGAACCCGGGGAGCCGATTGGAAGCCAAGCACCAGGCAGGGTACTCAGACCCCGACTAGGCTCAAGGCCGCCCTTTTAGTCAAATTAACTGATTGAGGTCTGGATTATAGGTGCATTCCCACACAAGTCCCGACTGAAGACAACAGCCCACCCGTACCGGATAAGAGCCACCGCCACAGGCTAGAGATCCAAGGGGCCAGCGTCTGCGGGCAAACGGGCTCTTCCGGCACGTATACGCCGGGGAGTGGACTCCCAGTGCCCAGGCACAGGAGTCAAACAATAAAAACGCTGGTGCAGGGAACGACAGCCATCAACAACCCGTCCAGGGAGAACACTGCAGCCGGCTGCGGGCCCCTTTCATCACTCCGTTTGGTTTACCAGTGTCTTGTGTCAGAGTGAGTACAACAGTGCCATCAGGCACCGCACCGCGCTGCAACGCAACCCTGCGCCCTGCACCCCGGCCCCTGCCTACCGGGCCTCGGGACACACTGCCCCTACCCACGGAGAGGTTAACATCAAGCTGCACCACTACACCGCTCCCGGGAGCCCCCACCTTCACCGCAGCGGTGGTGTCCACCATCACCACAACCCGTGGGTGGCGTCACAAACTATCTCCCAAAACACAAATCCCCTTTTTACTCGTGAGCGAGGAGCGCTTCTCGAGCCCCCGGATCCGGCCCCACTCGAGCCACTGAGGAGCAAAGTGCCGGACCCGAGCGTGATTTCCCCGAGCGGCGGCCCCCATGAAACGGAGGATCGGTCCCCTTTTCCTCCGCCCGCGACACTTACAAACCGGATTACTTGTAAACAGAGTTTCCACTGTAATGACTTTTGGGTTTTCCTTGGCTGTAAGCAATCAGCATCAACATTAACAGAAATAAACACTTGAGAATGTTCCCTCTGTTTGTAATTACTCTACATACGTGGTCACAATTGTTGGTACCCCTCGTTTAATAAAAGAAAAACCCACAATGGTCACAGAAATAACTTTAATTTATCCAAAGTAATAATAAATAAATAACAAATCAATGAAAATGAACACATGAAAGTCGGCAGAACTACTTGCACAACTTTTGACTGCTTTCACATGAGCACTTTTAGAAGCTCTAATCACCAAGATCTTCCACGGTGTGATTAGAGCTTGAGAGGCCCCATATGCCCACTGTACGTGATCAATTGTGGGATCCGCAGTGCAGATTCCGCAGTGCAGATTCCGCAATTGATTTGGGCAATTCATTCCTGAGGGAATTTCTACTCTGCGACGTCGCTGTGACCGGCGAACCGCCTCCTTTCTAAGGGGGCGGTTCATTCAGCGTCACAGCGACGTCACTGAACCGCCGCCCAATAGAAGCGGAGGGGCGGAGATGAGCAGGACGTAACATCCCGCCCACCTCCTTCCTTCCACATTGCGGGCGGCCGCAGGGAAGGAGAAGTTCCTCGTTTCTGCGGTGTCACACATACCGATGTGTGCTGCAAGAGCAACGAGGAACTACATCACTAGCTGCAGCAGCAGCGATATTCGAGAATAGGGGGCATGTCACCGATGAGCGATTTTGACCATTTTTGCGACGATTCAAAATCGCTCATAGGTGTCACACGCAAAGACATCGCTAAAGCGACTGGATGTGCGTCACAAATTCCGTGACTGCAACGAGATCGCTTGAGCGATGTCGCAGCGTGTAAAGCAGCCTTTAGGCTGCTTTCACACATGCGTTGTGCGGCATCCATTGCAATCCGCCGCCTTGAGACATTACAGTAAAGCCATTTCTTCCTCATAGGCTTCTAGTAAGGGCGGATTGCAACGGATGGTCTCTCCTCCCCAAGGGTATACAGCTCTCCTCCTCCCCAAGGGTATATAGCTCTCCTCCCCAAGGGTATATAGCTCTCCTCCCCAACGGTATATAGCTCTCCTCCTCCCCAACGGTATATAGCTCTCCTCCTCTCCAACGGGGTATACAGCTCTCCTCCTCTCCAACGGTAAATATCTCTCCTCCTCACCAACAGTATACAGCTCTCTCCACCAACAGTATACAGCTCTCTCCTCTACAACAGTATACAGCTCTCCTCCTCTACAACAGTATATAGCTCCCCTCGTCTACAACAGTATATAGCTCCCCTCCTCTACGACAGTATATAGCTCTCCTCCTCTACAACAGTATATAGCTCCCCTCCTCTACAACAGTATATAGCTCTCCTCCTCTACAACAGTATATAGCTGTATACAGCTCTCCTCCTCTACAACAGTATATAGCTCCCCTCGTCTACAACAGTATATAGCTCCCCTCCTCTACAACAGTATATAGCTCTCCTCCTCTACAACAGTATATAGCTGTATATAGCTCTCCTCCTCTACAACAGTATATAGCTCCCCTCCTCTACAACAGTATATAGCTCTCCTCCTCTACAACAGTATATAGCTCTCCTCCTCTACAACAGTATATAGCTCTCCTCCTCTACAACAGTATATAGCTCCCCTCCTCTACAACAGTATATAGCTCCCCTCCTCTACAACAGTATATAGCTCTCCTCCTCTACAACAGTATACAGCTCTCCTCCTCTACAACAGTATATAGCTCTCCTCCTCTCCAACAGTATATAGCTCTCCTCTCCAACAGTATATAGCTCTCCTCCTCTCCAACAGTATATAGCTCTCCTCCTCTACAACAGTATATAGCTCCCCTCCTCTACAACAGTATATAGCTCCCCTCCTCTACAACAGTATATAGCTCTCCTCCTCTACAACAGTATACAGCTCTCCTCCTCTACAACAGTATATAGCTCTCCTCCTCTCCAACAGTATATAGCTCTCCTCTCCAACAGTATATAGCTCTCCTCCTCTCCAACAGTATATAGCTCTCCTCCTCTCCAACAGTATATAGCTCCCTCCTCTACAACAGTATATAGCTCCCCTCACCAACAGTATACAGCTCTCCTCCTCTACAACAGTATACAGCTCCCTCCTCTCCAACAGTATATAGCTCTCCTCCTCTCCAACAGTATATAGCTCTCCTCTCCAACAGTATATAGCTCTCCTCCTCTCCAAGAGTATATAGCTCTCCTCCTCTACAACAGTATATAGCTCCCCTCCTCTACAACAGTATATAGCTCCCCTCCTCTACAACAGTATATAGCTCTCCTCCTCTACAACAGTATACAGCTCTCCTCCTCTACAACAGTATATAGCTCTCCTCCTCTCCAACAGTATATAGCTCTCCTCTCCAACAGTATATAGCTCTCCTCCTCTCCAACAGTATATAGCTCTCCTCCTCTCCAACAGTATATAGCTCCCTCCTCTACAACAGTATAGAGCTCCCCTCACCAACAGTATACAGCTCTCCTCCTCTACAACAGTATACAGCTCCCTCCTCTCCAACAGTATATAGCTCTCCTCCTCTACAACAGTATACAGCTCCCTCCTCTCCAACAGTATATAGCTCTCCTCCTCTACAACAGTATATAGCCCCCCCCCGATCTGTATACAGCTTGCTGTATACAGCTGTGGGTGTAAGGGTTAATCACCGTGGAACTACACTGCAAAGATGAATTTGGTGGCTTTTCCGGCGGGCTGGCGGTGTAAGGGTTAATCACTGTGGCACGCTGGCGGTGTATGGGTTAATCTCTGACACTCCACTGCAGTCTTGAAAATTGGCGGGTTTCCCGGCGGGTGCATGACAGGCGGCGGGTGCACGTAGCTCGGGATCGCGGCCAGGAGCAGGCGAGCGGATCAACCGAAGAGGAGGAGGCGGTAGCGGCGCATGCGCAGTAAGCGATGCTCATTTTAGACAACTGATCATTTAGCCGCTGGTGACATTCCGCAGGTGCTCCCAGGAAACAGCACCAGCAGCCGGGTCACTCTCTCAGCGTCTGCAGGAGAAGGTGGGCGGGCCTGAACTAGCTCCGGCTGTCACATCACCGGAGCTCGTGCAGGCTCCACCCACCTCTTCCTTCCTGTACCTGGATTCACCGCGCTCCTGTACACCAAACGAAGAAAGTGACTCTGGTGAGGCAGGTAAGTATATGGGACCCTTTTGAGAAATCCGCAACAATAATGGACATGCTGTAGATTTTTTCACACGAAAATCCGCACGATTTCCGCTGCGGAAAAATCCGCAGCGTGGGCACAGCATTTCCCAAATGCCATAGAAATGGCTGGGGAGTAGCTGTGCTGCAGATTTCTGGAAAATCCGCGGCTTTTCCGTGAGAAATCCACGGCAAAATCCGCGTATTTTCCGCAGCGTGGGCACATAGCCTTAGGCAAATGAGTATTTTGATCACATGATACTTTGTATACATGTTGTCCTACTCCAAGCTGTATAGGCTGAGAGCCAACTACCAATTAAGTAAATCAGGTGATGTGCATCTCTGTAATGAGGAGGGGTGTGGTGTAATGACATCAACACCCTATATAAGGTGTGCTTAATTATTAGGCAGCTTCCTTTCCTTTGGTAAAATTGGTCAGAAGAGAGATTTGACGGGCTCTGAAAAGTCCAAAATTGTGAGATGTCTTGCAGAGGGATGCAGCAGTCTTGAAATTGCCAAACATTTGAAGCGTGACCACCGAACAATCAAGCGTTTCATGGCAAATAATCAAGAGGGTCGCAAGAATCATGTTGGGCAAAAAAGCACAAAATAACTGCCCATGAATTGAGGAAAATCAAACGTGAAGCGGCCAATGCTATTTGCCACCAGTTTGGCCATATTTCAGAGCTGCGACGTTACTGGAGTATCAAAAAGCACAAGGTGTGCCATACTCAGGGACAGGCCAAGGTAAGGAAGGCTGAAAAACCACCACCTTTGAACAAGAAACATAAGAAAACGCCAAGACTGGGCCTAGAAATATCTTCAGACTGATTTTTCAAAGCTTTTATGAACTGATGAAATGAGAGTGACTTTTGATGGGCCAGATGGATGGGCCAGAGGCTGGATCAGTAAATGGCAGAGAGCTCCACTCCGACTCAGACGCCAGCAAGGTGGAGGTGGGTACTGGTATGGGCTGGTACTATCAAAGATCAACTTGTGGGACCTTTGAGTTGAGGATGGAGTGAAGCTCAACTCCCAGACCTACTGCCAGTTTCTGGAAGACAACTTCTTCAAGCAGTGGTACAGGAAGAAGTCGGTATCATTCAAGAAAAACATGATATTCATGCAGGACAATGCTCCATCACATGCATCCAACTACTCCACAGCGTGGCTGGCCAGTAAAGGTCTAAAAGATGAAAAATAATGACATGGCCCCCTTGTTCACCTGATTTGAACCCCATAGAGAACCTGTGGTCCCTCATAAAATGTGAGATCTACAGGGAGGGAAACAGTACACCTCTGGGAACAGTGTCTGAAGGCTGCGGTGGCTGCTGCACGCAGTGTTGATCGTAAACAGATCAAGCAATGACACAATCTATGGATGGTCGGCTGCTGAGTGTCATCAGAAAAAAAGGTGGCTATATTGGTAACTCATTTTTTGGGTTTTGTTTTTGCATGTCAGAAATGTTTATTGTTGATCAATAATAAAAAAAATCCTCTAAAATACAACTCTCCTAATAATTCTGCACACAGTGTATGGCATAGAGTAGTACATGAATACAGGCCGGAGGGATGAGGGACCCACCACCACATGCACATCTCGGGAACCCTCTGCCCGTCTACGGTCTCTTTGTGTGGGGTCTTTATGTTTCTGAAGCCACTAGGCCTGATAAGAGTTTGAGGTCAGTGATCTGGAGTCTGTTTTACGTGTCATGTTGATAGGTGTGACTATCACTCATGTGCGGCCTGCTGTCTGTACACACGTGGGACAAGGTGTCAAGACCTCGCACGGTTTTAGTATGACACTGCAGTGGGTGAGGAGAACCCCTCCGATGGTTCCCCCTGTGTGTGGTAGCTCATACATCTTCCAACCTTCCAACCATCAGCCACATGAGTAAATATAAAGGATTGGTAAGTGATGATATGGGGTCCTAGCTGTATGATGGAAATGCACTCTAATGGATAGCTTATAGGTGACGTGTTTGTGCTCTGAGATTATAAATAAGTATTGAAGAATTCCTGTGATTGGCATAACTACATGAAATGTTATTTGTGGCTCCTTTTATTCCAGACTATCGCTCTACTTAACATTTACCGAAATCCACAGAACTCCTCGCAGTCGGCAGATGGCCTGCGCTGTAAGTGCCCCCCCCACCTGTCCCCAGAAGGGTCCTGCCCAGCATAGGGTCCTGACCGTCCTTGCTGATCCTTCTCTTCCTTCCCAGGTGCTGTGAGTGACGTAGAGATGCAGGAACATTACGACGAGTTCTTTGAGGTAAGAGGCAGCAGTTGCTGCTCTGTCTGCCCGGCTGCCAACACTGGAGCTGAACGTCTGTTGTGCTGACGGTTATGGCGCGCCGCTCGTCCTGCTTCCAATAGGTCCTTGTGTGTTCATTGATGACATCAAAAGCTGTGAATGTCCTGCTGTCATTAATGGGAGAACATGTGGATTCTGCATGAGCTGTATTCACACACAGTAGTTGGCTTTATTAATTGTATTCCTTGGGCTGTTCCTGTAGGAAGTATTCACGGAGATGGAGGAGAAGTATGGAGAAGTAGAGGAGATGAATGTCTGTGATAACCTGGGAGACCATTTAGTGGGGAACGTATATGTGAAGGTGAGTGTTATCCGCTTCCCGGGAGGTGTCGCCTGCAGCGTGCCTTCAAACAGTCACGGGGCTCATGTAGCCACCTGGCTCTGGGTCTACGCTCGGTACTGGGGGTTTGGACGCACTTGACCTTGCATGTGCTGACGTCTTGCTGTGAGTGTTCGCTGCTCTGGAGATTGGCTCCTTATAATGTGGTCACTTATTCACTGAGCACTGGTCTCTTGTGCTACGCTCAGTTATGACTTACTGTACTTATAAGATTGCAGCCATTTTCTGTATCCACCTGAACAGCATAAAGCCAACTCCAGTCACTAAAGGTTATCATTAGATACATGTGAATGATATACATACACCACCGAGCATTTAAGTCAGTGTATTGTACATGTGTGATGAGAAAGGTACTAACTGTACCCATGTAGAAAAGCAGTAATGAAATGGTAAAATATGTAAGACGCGGTCATCGGGGTGTGCAGATAGAATCTAATTCAACGCCATCTTACAGAACGAAACAAGCGCTGGGGCATCCTCCTGTGGTGGTCAGTATCTGATGTGTTCTCTCCTGAAGGTTATTATTCAGATGGTGGTCATCACTTTCCCTCCACCTGTGGTGATCAGTATCGGATGTGTTCTCTCCTGAAGGTTATTATTCAGATGCTGGTCATCACTTTCTCTCCACCTGTGGTGGTCAGTATCTGATATGTTCTCTTCAGAAGATTATTATTCAGATGGTGGTGGTTACTTTCCCTCCATCTGTGGTGATCAGTATCTGATGTGTTCTCTCCTGAAGGTTGATATTCAGATGGTGGTCATCACTTTCCCTCCATCTGTGGTGATCAGTATCTGATGTGTTCTCTCCTGAAGGTTGATATTCAGATGGTGGTCATCACTTTCCCTTCACCTGTTGTGATCAGTATCTGATGTGTTCTCTCCTGAAGGTTGATAGTCAGATGGTGGTCGTCACTTTCCTGGAGATGGCAGCATGCCGTTGATACTTTGTCCCCATTTTATTACCTGACATAATTTGGTTTCAGTTCCGGCGAGAAGAAGATGCAGAAAAAGCTGTGAAAGATCTAAATAATCGTTGGTTTAATGGTCAGCCCATCCACGCAGAGCTGTCTCCAGTTACTGATTTCCGGGAAGCTTGTTGTCGACAGTATGAAATGGGGTGAGTGTATGACATGAGGGAATCGCAGAGCAAAGTGGTAGGGCAGGCATTACTGTTGAGATGCCCACAGAGGCGGCTAGATGGCATGGACTTTGGGAAGTCCATAAAGGTAGCGGGTGATCATGACTTTTGGGGAGCCCTCAGAAGTGGCAGGATGGCATTGATGTTGGCAAACCTATGGAGGTGGCGGGCGGGCATTGCCTTGGGAAGCCCACAAAAGGTGGCTATATAGCATAGACTTTGGGAAGCCCATGGTGGTGGCGGGCATGGCCTTTAGGGAGCCCACAGAGGTGGCTGGATGTCATTCACTTTGAGAAGCCCATGGGGTGGCGGGTGGGCATGGCCATTAGGGAGCCCACAGAGGTGGCTGGAAGGCATTGGGAAGCCCATGGAGGTGGCGGGCGGGCATTGCCTTTGGGAAGCCCACAAAGGTGGCTAGGTGGCATGGTCTTTGGGAAGCCCATGGAGGTGGCGGGTGGGTATGCCCTTTAGGGAACCAACAGAGGTGGCTGGATGGCGTGGACTTTGGGAAGCCTATATAGAGGTGGCAGGTGGACATGACCTTTGGGGAGCCCACAGAGGTGGCTGGAAGTTTGTAAAGCCCATGTAGGTGGCGGGCATGGCTATTAGGGAGCCCACAGAAGTGGCTGGATGGGATTGCCTTTGGGAAGCCCACAAAGGTGGCTAGATGGCATTGACTTTGGGAAGCCCATGGTGGTGGTGAGCATTCATGGCCTTCAGGGAGCCCACATAGGTGGCTGGATGGCATTGACTTTGGGAAGCCCATGGAGGTGGCAGGCGGACATGGCCATTAGGGAGCCCACAGAGGTGGCTGCCTGGAAGGCATTGGCTTTGGAAAGCCCATGGAGATGGCGGGCGGGCATTGCCTTTGGGAAGCCCACAAAGGTGGCTAGATGTCATGGACTTTGGGAGGTCCATGGTGGTTGCAGGCGGGCGGGCATGGCCTTTAGGGAGCCCACAGAGGTGGCTGGATGGCATTGACTTTGGGAAGCCCATGGAGGTGGCAGGCGAGCATGGCCATTAGGGAGCCCACAGAGGTGGCTGGAAGGCATTGGGAAGCCCATGGAGGTGGCGGGTGGACATGACCTTTGGGGAGCCCACAGAGGTGGCTGGATGGCATTGACTTTGGAAAGCCCATGTAGGTGGTCGGCGGGTATGGCCATTAGGGAGCCCACAGAAGTGGCTGGATGGCATTGACTTGGGAAGCCCATGGAGGTGGCGGGCATGACCTTTGGGGAGCGAGCCCACAGAGGAGGATGGCATTGACTTTGGGAAGCTCATGGAGGTGGCGGGCATGACTTTTGGGGAGCGAGCCCACAGAGGTGGATGGCATTGACCTTGGGAAGACCATGGAGGTGGCAGGCGGATATGGCCTTTAGGGAGCTCACAGAGGCGGCTTGATGGCATGGACTTTGGGAAGCCCATATAGAGATTGACCCAACCCATCACTACTTCTACAATGGTGTTGTCACAAAACGGGCCGGGGGGGGGGGGTCACTAGAGATCCCTCCGCTCTGTCGTGGACCTGTCCATCCGTGACAACCCCACTCCTCGCAATCCCACCCTGACGTCTTTATTACGTCAAAGCTGTGTGGTACGACTTTGTCACTCCCGCCAACATGCGACGTTCCATGCCCCCAAGGGGTACGTAAGGTCCACTTGGCATAATGTAACACTGACACATCCTGTCCCCGCGGGCACAGGGAGGGGAAGCAGTGCAGGCCACGCAACCTTCGGTGCACCACCCAGCTTTCTCACAACCCGATCAGGTCAACAAAAAGTTTCCATTAGCCCCAGTGGAACAGGAATCTGCCGGTCCGGTACAGTCCAGTAGTCTGCCACCAGTTCCTCCTTAGATATAGGCCTGGTCCGTTAGCAGGACTATATTGGGCCGGAAATCAGCCCCAGGTAGCATGTAATACTAAGCCAAACTCAAGAAAATGAGGTTCGGGGATCGAGATAAAAGCAACAGCCCAGGATTAAATTTTATATTTAATCGCCTTAAGGGCACATTAGATAATACACTATATACAAGATGGGATTTACAGAATATGTCAGAAGTACAGTTACAGATAAGTTATGGTTACACACAGATGGATCCGTTACCTTGTTCCTTTTTGATTAGGCCTGGTGCTGGCTTACACAGGGGAAGCGCTGTGGAGCCACTGGTTTCCTGGGACTCCCCACATGTGTACCGCACGTGACCTCTCAGAGAAGAACACTCAAATTGTCTGCAGTGGTTTTTATGGACCTACATACCCTTCACGTCCCCTCTACTTTGTGACCTAAGACTAGGCTGAACATGGGATGTGCTGCGGCTTTCCAGAAAGGTATGAATTTGCGTTTTTCCCATATCTCCGCCCCTGATTGACTCATGCGGCTGATATGACCATCAATTTCCTAGTTATGATTTGATCTATAGTTATGAAATATGATAGGTCTGTGGGCTTCCCCCTGCAAGATATTGATTTTGAGCTAATCTGCACATCACACTATTAATAGAAAATGTGTGATGTGCATCTTGCTGTCATGAAGCTGGAAATATACCTGTCCTATATGTGGGATCGAAGCGCTCCCTAATATTGTAACTTTTACATAGGAGTCTCAAAGTCTAGGACCCTGGTTTGAAGCTGGATGTAAAACTGTCCGCCCATCTCTTTGGCTTAATGCTCTTCACAGCAGGGGGTTGCTTCTACTCAGGAACTTCATTAGGCTTAATTGGATTTGTCTCCTTGGCCATTTGATCTGGGGAATTCTTCCCTGCAGGGCAGGGTGTGTGTAAATGACAGTAACAGCTGACTGACCTTTGACTGTCATATTTTTCATAATATATCTCAGAATAATCCTCACACCTTCCCCCTTTAGAGGGTGCTAGGGGGCAGCACATTTCTGTGTTTCCCCGAATGCCCGTCTGTGACCTCTCCTTGCCGGGACAACCCATCGGCGTTACGGTGGTCACTGTCTTTCTTGTGGCGAATGGTGAAGTGGAAGGCTCAAGCACAACAACCTCCTATTCGTCCTGGAGACAATGTGTAGCCAGCTAAGGAGGTTGTGGTCCGTATCCACGATGAAGTGACGCCCGTATACGTAGGGTTGCAGACTCCCACTTATGGCTAGGCATTCCTTTTCCATCATGGAGTAGGCCACCTCCCTCGGTAACAGCTTCCTGCTCAGGTACAAAACTGGGTGTTCGTGGCCCGTTGAGTGAACTTGGCTGAGTACCCCGTTGAGGCCAAAGTCACTGGCGTTGGTTTGTATTGCAAACGGCCGCATGACGTCGGCTGCCTGTAGTACTGGGAAGCTGCACAGGGCGATCTTGAGTGCCCGGAAGGCTGTCTTGTAGTCCATTGTCCAATCGACTGCGGTGGGCAGCTTCTTCTTGGTGAGGTCTGTCAGGGGCTTCGCCAGGCTACTATAGTGTGGAATGAACCTCCTATGGTATCTGGCGGTCCTCAAGAAGGACATCATCTGCTTCTTAGTTTTGGGGGAGGGCAGGATGTGATAGCATCCACTATCTCGGGCTCTGGCATCAGAGTCCCCAGCCTACCCGATGACCCAGGTAGAGGACCTCACTCATGCCCAGCTGACACTTCCCCTGGCTTAATGGTCAAGGCTGCCTAGTGGATCCACCTGAGCACCTGCTCTAGATGCTCCAGGTGATCTTCCAGGTGGGACTAAAGATGGAATGTCATCCAGATACATGGCCGCGTATCCTTCAAGTCGTCCCTTGAGCAAGGTGTCGAACATTCGCTGAAAAGTGGCAGGGACATTTTTTATTCTGAATGGCATGATCGTGGACTTATACAGTCCAAATGGGGTGATAAAGGCAGAACATTCCCGGGCCTCATGGGTCGGGGGTTCTGCCAATATCCCCGGCTCAGTTCTATGATGGTCAGGTACTTTGCCTCGGCCAACTGATTGAGCAGGTCATCTATGCGTTGCATTGGGTACGCATCGGCAACCTTGACAGCGTTTAGCCCCCTGTAGTCCACGCAGAACAGAGTTGTTCGGTCCTTCTTTGGGACGAGAACTACAGGCTAGGCCCAAGTGCTGTTGGATGCCTGGATCACCCCCAGCTTCAGCATCTCGTCAATCTCCTGGCGCATGTGCTGCTGCACCTCCAGGGAGACCGATATGCTGAATGCCGGATTGGGGGATGATCCCTGGTGTCCACATGATGGACGGCCGACTCTTCCTTTCGGGCTGGCTGCTAAACAACTCCCAGAAGAGGTGTAGTGTATCCCACAGCTGAGACCGTTGGTCCTCCAAAAGCTGGTGGCCAATCTCCACATCTTCGATGGATCCACCTTCCCTGACCTGGACAAGCATATCCAGGCTGGTGTCTGTTTCTCCCTCTTTGGGCAGATTGCACACGGGAAGTGCACAAGCCTCCCGCTCATGATGTGCCTTCATCATGTTCACGTGGAAGGCCTTCCATGGGTGGGTTTCAGGGTGGCCAGGTACGTTACAGGGTTGAGCTGCTGGTACACGAGGTATGGGCCTTCCCAGGCCACCTGAAGCCTATGCTGTGATACGGGAACCAGTACCCACACTTTTTGACCCACTTGGTAGGTCCTCTCACAAGCATTCTGGTCATACCAACGCTTCTGATTGGCCTGGGCTTGACCCATATTGTCATGCACCAGCTGCGTCAAGGCCTGCATTTTGTCCAGGTAGCGCATAACATACTCGATGACCGACACTCCAGGAGTGACCAAGTCCCTTTCCCAAGCTTCTTTCACCACAGCCAGGTGGCCCCACACACATCGCCCGTACAGGAGCTCAAAAAGTGAGAATCTCATTGAGGCCTGTGGAACCTCCCGATAGGTAAATAACAGGTGTGGGAGATACCGCTCCCAGTCATGCCTGTGGGAGTCAACCAACTTCTGAAGCATCTGCTTTAGGGTGCCATTGAACCGCTCACACAAGCTATTAGTCTGAGGGTTCTAAGGGCTGGCCGGCCACTAGTTGTTGCACCTGGATTTGCTTACAAAGGGACTCCATCAGCTGCTACATGAATTGGGTCCCCGGTCAGTGAGCATTTCCTAAGGAAAACCCACTCGGGGGAAATCTCCAGCAAGGCGATGGCCACCTTGTCAGTCCGAATGGACGACAAGGCTACCACCTCGTGGTACTGTGTGGCATAATTTACAGTTATTATAGTTAGTACGAAGCGTTTCGCAGAGCTGCTGGGATGGCCAGCAGGCCAACTAGGTCCACAGCCACCCTCCTGAAAGGCTCGTCAATGATGGACAAAGATATCAGTGAGGCTTTGGGGCATGGCCCCGCCTTCCCCACGCTCTCACAGGTGTCACATCAGCCCCCATTTTTGGCTACTAGAAATGCTTGGTTAACCTGGCCTTGGTCTTCGCGATCCCTAGGGGTCCGGCTATTGGAATCCCATGTGTGATCCGCAACAACTCCACCTGGAACAGATAGGGTACCACTAACTGTTGGTCCCTGGGCCACACCTCCGGTGAACCCTGCTAGGACGTGACCCAGTACAGCCGTCCTTGGTCCCAGATCACCCACTCCGGGTCTGAGTCCAAGGGAGGCTGTGCTGTCTGCTCCTTAAGAGTTTTCAGGCTGTTGTCAGCTTCCAACCCTGCCTGAAACCCCTGACTAGACGTGGCCAAAATAGATGAAACTGCCACATCTTCTGTCAGTTCCCCAGGACCTGTGTCCTTGTCTCCGTTAGACTCTGCTGCCACTTGGTCGGAAGTGTAAAAGCTTTCGGACCTCCATGAAGCTCCTTGGGCACCAGCACTCCCAACGCGATTGACAGTGGCTACGGCCGCTGTTACCACGGGTCGTGCCTGTTTCTCCTCAGTTACTGACCAAGTCGCCGGTTCATGCAGCATTACCTGGCTTCCTGACACCCTGGTTGTGGAAGAACCCTGCAAGAGATTTTACCTGGGAGCTCTTCCGCTCCTGTGACAGCCCCACCCCAGTCTCAATTGCCTGTCCCCCCCATCCCCTATCTTGTGGCGGCGGCAGATCCCTGGCGTGAGGTCTCATCCAGGGGCCCCGCATTCCCTGTGGAGGCCTCCACCTCCAGCACTGGTTTTCTCCCTGCAGAATCCTGTCCTCTGCTTATCCTTACAGAGGACAAAAGGTCCCAGCACACTGGCTGATTACCTGTAAAGGCATAGTCACACTTTTCTGTGACCTTTCCGCTGCCACAGCTGTAAATCCTGTGTGTGTGTGTGTGTGTGTGTGTGTGTGTGTGTGTGTGTGTGTGTGTGTGTGTGTGTGTGTGTGTGTGTGTGTGTGTGGTATAAAGTGTAAGCGAAGTTCCCAGAGTTCACTCCCCCCTCCCCTACAGCAAGCACAGGTAATATAGAGAAATTAACAACATCAACAGGTCAACACTGTCTGAAGGATCAGCACTTGGGATTTCAGTGGCCACATACTGGGAGACTACCCGCCCCAAATCTGTCTCAAGTGACACATTTGCAGGAATATTTGCAGTTATTCCCACTTCCCTCATCCGGTGCCCCAATCCAAATAAACCTTGACGACAGGCAGCACCGGTTCAACGCCTTCAATTCCGGAGACGATAAGGATTTTCCCAGGTACCAAATCTTGGGGGACACCATCTCGTGCCGTACCAGGGTCATCTCAGCGCCGGTGTCCCACAGCCACATGGCCACAGCCTGGCCAATGGTGACTGGTTGGAAATTGACAAGGGACCTACCACCACCCCTGCCCACACACAGCACCATGGACAGTTTTTGGGACAGGGACAGAGTCTTGTGACGCTGGGGATACATGGTCTTGAAGTGTCCGACTTGATTGCATAGGTGGCACCTTCTGGGTTCTGCCACGGGCCTAGAGAGGGAAGTCGAAGGGGCGAAGGGGACACCCCCTGCAGTCTAGGAGCAGGAGAGACCTTTTCAGGATTCATCTTACCCCCTCTCCAGGTGCTGCTAGCAGCCTTCTTGGCCTCAGGGGCCCGATTTTTTTTTTTTTTTCGTGTAGTCATCCGCCATGGCGACTATAGCAGAGGACCCCTTTGGCTTTTGGTCACAGGTGAACTGGCGGAGGTCTTTGGGGCAGTTCTACTAGAATTGTTCTGTGATGAACAAATCCAGGATCTCTGGGCTGGTGGTGAGCTTCAGGACCTTGGTCCAGTGGTTGGCAGCTCTCACGAGGGCCCGCCTGTAATCGGCCCAGGTGTCTTCTGCTCCCGTACTGAATTTCTTGCAGTAGGACTTTGGAGTTAGGTTTTACTGTTGGATCAGCGCCTGTTTGATGACGTCCTAGTCCTAGGTCTAATGGCAAAGAAAATTCCAAACTCCAAAATTATGTTTTTTGGTTGCCACAAAATTGTTTCAAAAAGGCAATAACAGGCGACCAAAGCTTAGCATCTGCGCAAAAATGGTACCGTTAAAAACGTCAGCTCGAGACGTAAAAAATAAGTTGTCACTGAGCCCCAGATCATGAAAACAAATTTGTATCGACCTGAGGCATCATATGGACACATCAGTTTTACCATATAGTAAACACGATGAATAAACCCCCCCCGAAACAATCCTGCTGTAATCCCACTTTTTTTTGCAATTCCAAAATTAATAAATTACTAGGAAACAATAACCAAAACAACAAATGAAAAAATCCCCAAAAAAAAGATATCTTTGTTACAGTCTTGTTAAAAACAGTCCAAAAAGTGCACAAGTAGCCATAAAAGGGTTATCCGTGAGAAGGGGACCTGTGCACCAAAGTGTAGCTGATAAAGTACCGGAAGGACTCAAAAGGATGGCTAAATGAGGTCACGTCCCAAAAATATTGGAAGATGTACTTTCCCTATGTCCACTCGTTCCTACCTGTCAGCGGAGTGTCAACACACTAATACTTGGTGCCACCGCTCCACGTCGGCTGTCCCTCACTTACCCTGCAT
This sequence comes from Anomaloglossus baeobatrachus, assembly GCF_048569485.1. Classification (NCBI taxonomy): domain Eukaryota; kingdom Metazoa; phylum Chordata; class Amphibia; order Anura; family Aromobatidae; genus Anomaloglossus; species Anomaloglossus baeobatrachus. Next base: position 882,096 of record NC_134354.1, on the reverse strand, counting down.
ACAAATTATAACACAAGTCCACCATCTTTTTTGTTAAAGTGCAAGTGCAATGACAGGTAGGAAAGAGTGGACATAGGGAAGGTACATCTTCCAATATTTTGGGGACGTGACCTCATTTAACCATTCTTTTGAGTGCGTACTCCTGCCGTTACTTTATCAACTACACTTTGGTGCACAGGTCCCCTTTTCACGGATAACCCTTTTTATGGCTATTTGTGCACTTTTTGACCGTTTTTAATAAGACTGCAATAAAAATATCTTGTAGGGGTTTTTTCAGTTGGTGTTTTGATTGTCAGACGTACAGTTACAGATAAGTTATGGTTACAAACAGATACATAGATTTATCTTTTACCTTGTTCCTTTATGATTAGGCCTGGTGCTGGCTGGCACGGGGGGGGGGCATTGTGGAGCCACGGGTTTTCCTGGGAGTCCTCACACGTGTACCACACGTGACGTCTCAGAGAAGAATACTCAAAAAATGTCCGCACTGGTTTTTATGAACCTACGTACCCTCCATGTCCCCTTCCACCTTGTGACCTAAGACTGGACTGAAAATGGGCTGCGCTCCCAGTTTACAGAAAGGTATAAATTTGCAGTTTTTCCCATATCTCTGCCCCTGAGTGTCCCACGCAGAAGATATGTCCATTATATTTCCAGTCATGATTTGATCTTTCCATAGTTATGAAACATGATAGGTCTGTGGGCTTCTCACTGTGAGATATTCATTTTGCGCTAATCTACATGTCACATTTTTAATAGAAAATATGTGATGTGCGGCTCGCCGTTGTGAAGCCGGAAATATGCCTCCCCTATATATGGGACCGAAGTGCTCACTAATATTGTAACTCTTACAATGGAGCCTCCAAGTCTAGGACCCTGGTTTGAAGCTTGGTTGTAAAACTTGGAAATGCCCGGCCATCTTCTTGGCTGAATGCTCTTCATAGCAGAGGGTTGCTTCTACTTGGGAACTTCTTTAGCTTAATTGGATTTGTCTCCTTGGACATTTGGTGACTATATCTGGGGAATTCGTCGCTGCAGGGAAGGGAGTGTGTAAATGAACAGTGACAGCTGACTGACCTGTAACTGTCATAATCATCACAATATTTCTCAGAATAATCCTCACAGGTGTCTTTTATATGCCCTGGCTTCTGATGCAATAGATCCGTGTCTATGACGAGCTGCTGCCATGTACGGTGATTTCTACGTTCACTTTTGCTTTACGGGTATTCATTTTCTGTCTTCAGGGAGTGCACACGTGGTGGCTTCTGTAACTTCATGCATCTAAAGCCCATCTCCCGAGAGCTGCGCAGAGAGCTGTATGGCCGACGGAGGAAGAAGTAAGCTGACAAGTCTCCTGTAGACACACTTAATCTTCCATGTTTTTTGTCATAAGCGATAAGTTAATGTTTTTTAGATGGGCAGGTTCTGCCTGGTCTGGTCACAGCCGGTCTCTATTTTTTTCTTTATTGATAATTGTGTCCGTATCTGACTTTCATAACGCTTCCCAACATTATCTCAAAATCCAGATTTACTAGAACATGCTACGGCCATTGTCTAGCTGCATTGTCTATTAACCGGTTTTGAGTGGTTGTACCCCAGTTATGGCTGACCTCAAGAGACTGAGCATTATAGCACAATAAGCTTCTTCCGGGCCCTATTCCGGTGCTGGGCTGTGCTCACACACCGTTTCTGCTGGATGGGTTGTTTGGGAAATATCTCAGCATTGTATTGTTCTCACACCTCTTTTGCTCCTGAAAGGCATCATGATTCCTTTTTTTTTCTTCAGGCATCGTTCCCGCTCCAGATCCCGTGAACGTCGCTCTCGTTCTAGAGACCGCGGCAGAGGTGGTGGTGGTGGTGGTGGTGGTGGTGGTGGTGGTGGTGGTGGACGTGACAGAGATCGACGGAGGTCCAGAGACCGAGAGAGGTCGGGACGTTTCTGAGCCTCTGTTTTTATTCCATGCGGTGGGAGTTTCCAGTGACTGAAGTTGGCGGCAGGGGCTGCACTCATCAGCTCTGGGGGGGAGGGGATGCTGGGATGTATTTCATTTTTTTTTCTAAGAGCCAGGCTTCTGAATAAACATTTGTAGTGATCCAGTATCTAGTGTCAGTCTGTTCCATGAGACGCCACCATATGGGGCGCCATCTTTGGCTGTGTAGACTCACGCCATGTGGCGAGGTTGCACCTCCAGTCGGACGCCTGTGCCAAGATTCTGGTGATAAGGTGACACATTCCTGGCTCTAGAGAATCCATGGAGCAGTTCGGTACGTAAGCTGCAGTATAAATATGCTGTTGTATGCGACGGCAGTAAGTATCACAACTGTACGGAGCACAGGGCTCACAAAAAAAAAAAAAAACCTCTCACCCCTTTGCCTTAGGAACAAATTTTGGTTTTAGAAATCTAGTTTTTTCAATCCGCTCTTGGAGGAAACTTGCCTTTTTCCGTTGATTTAGATGTATGAGGGCACGTGCAGGTGCAGTTTACACCACTAACTTTACCACATAATGTACTGAAAATGAGAAAAAATTCTAAGTGGGGAGAAAAGAAAAAAAAAAACATAATTCCACCACGTGATTCTCTGTCAGTACAATTACATTGACGCCAAACTTGTACCGGGTTTTTGTTTTTTTTATATTATAGTTGTTAAATAAATTGTCACCCTTTGAGAAAAACATAAATAAAATAAATTTGTATTGTCGCCAGTTTCTCAGACACCACTTTTTTCTGTTCCTGTTGATGGACCTATTTCTGAGCTAAATTTAATGTGATATTTTGATAATTTCTTCGGCGCTCCATTGGGAGACCCAGACGATTGGGTGTATAGCACTGCCTCCGGAGGCCACACAAAGCATTACACTAAAAAGTGTAAGGCCCCTCCCCTTCTTGCTATACACCCCCCGTGGGATCACGGGCTGCTTCAGTTTTCAAGCTTTGTGCGAAGGAGGTCAGACATCCACGCATAGCTCCACTGTTTAGTCAGCAGTAGCTGCTGACTATATCGGATGGAAGAAAAGAGGGCCCATACTAGGGCCCCCAGCATGCTCCCTTCTCACCCCATTCCTATTGGCGGTGTTTGTTAAGGTTGAGGTACCCATTGTGGGTACGGAGGCTGGAGCCCACATGCTGTTTTTCCTTCCCCATCCCCCTGAGGGCTCTGAGGAAGTGGGATCTTACCGGCCCCCAAGCCCTGAGGCCGGGCTCCATCCACAGACCCGTAGAACCTGCTGGATGCGGAGCTGGGTACCGTTCAGGGACAAGACCCTGCAACTTTCAGGTACTCTGTGTCCCCGTATGGACAGGCCGCGCACACTCCAGACTTGCTGGGTGTGCTAGTGCGCCGGGGACAGTAGCGCTGCGCGCTGGGGTTACAGTCACTGCAGTTTCGCTGAGGGACTTTATGTGTTGGGGACTGCCGCGCCGGCCGCCCCTGGAGCGGCGGCGCGGCTGAGACTTGTGGTGCGCCGGGGACTTAGCGCCGGCCGTGCTTTTACGACGGCGGCGCTTATAAATCTAGTCCCCGGCTTTTGCGGCCTAGCTCCGCTTCGTTCCCGCCCCCACCCTGTCAATCAGGGCAAGGGAGAGACGCTGTACGATAGTCAGCGCCGAGGGCTGGAGTCTGATTTACATACTCCAGCCCTCTCACTGGGCACAGTGGGACGCCAGTTCCCGCTCTTTGTCTGCACACGCCCAGGGCCCGCCCCTCTCCACAGGACGCCGGCAGCCATTCCTACATGCAGTCTGGCTGGAGAACGGACACAGGCTCTGGGAGACCCAGACAAGGGATTTCTGGCGACCACACACCCGCGTTAAGCGGGCGGTAAGCAGCACATTAGTGCTGGCCCCACTAGTGCCACAGTGTTATATTGGTGTATTTTTTTCTCTATACCATATATATATATATATTGCACTGTAAGGTCGCTTCTTGGCTGTATACCCTATATTGCTCTGAGGAGACGACAACATGTCATCCGCAAAACGCAAGGGTGCCAAGACACAGGCTGTATACGCTGCTTGTGCCGCTTGTGGGGCTGATCTACCGGCAGGTTCCAAAGACCCCCATTGTGTGCAATGTTCGGTCCCTGTGCCACTTCGTCAGCCGGAGTCTATGGTGGTAGTGGCCCAGGCAGAGTCACCGGTGAACCCTGTCCCGGTGACGGGGACAGAGTTGCAGTTTTTGCTGACAAGATGTCTGTCACTATGACAAAAATCCTAGAGACCTTGCAGGCCAGGACGGTCACTCAGACCATGGACACTGCTGCGTCAATGTTCCCCGGTCCCCCTCAGTTGGAATTAATCCGTGCTTCAAGGGGGTCCCAGACATCTCAGGCTGAAGGCTCTGACTCAGATGACAGTCCCAGGCAGCCTAAGCGAGCTCGCTGGGAGAGACCCTCCACGTCATCACGCGGATCAGGGTCTCAGCGAGAAGAGTCTCTGCGTGATGAGACAGAGGAGGGTGATCAGGAGTCTAATCCTGACACCGCTCTCAATCTGGATACTCCTGATGGTGACGCCATGGTAAATGACCTTATAGCGGCCATCAATAGACTGTTGGATATTTCTCCCCCAGCCCCTTCAGCAGAAGAGGCAGCTGCACAGCAGGAGAAGTTCCATTTCAGGTACCCCAAGCGTAAACTGAGTACTTTTCTGGACCACGCTGACTTCAGAGAATCAGTCCAGAAACACCAGGCTTATCCAGACAAGCGTTTCTCCAAACGTCTTAAGGATACACGTTATCCCTTTCCCCCTGACGTGGTCAAACGCTGGACCCAGTGTCCAAAGGTGGATCCCCCATTCTCCAGGCTTGCGGCTAGATCCATAGTTGCAGTGGAGGATGGGGCTTCACTTAAAGATGCCAATGACAGACAGATGGACCTTTGGTTGAAATCTGTCTATGAAGCTATCGGCGCGTCATTTGCTCCAGCATTCGCGGCCGTGTGGGCACTCCAAGCTATTTCAGCTGGTCTGGCACAGGTGGACTCTATCATACGTCCAGCAGTGCCGCAAGTGAAGTCCTTAACTTCGCAAATGTCTGCGTTTGCGACCTATGCTATCAACGCTGTCCTGGACTCTACGAGCCGTACCTCAATGGCGTCTGCCAACTCGGTGGTTTTGCGCAGAGCCTTGTGGTTAAAAGAATGGAAAGCGGATTCTGCTTCCAAAAAATGTTTAACCAGCTTGCCACTATCTGCAGACAGACTGTTTGGTGAGCAATTGGCTGAAATCATTAAACAGTCCAAGGGTAAAGACTCCTCCTTACCCCAGCCCAGATCAAGCAAACCTCAACAAAGGAGGTGGCAGTCGAGGTTTCGGTCCTTTCGAGGCTCCGGCAAGGCCCAATTCTCCTCGTCCAAAGGGACTCAGAAAGAGCAAAAGGGCTCAGATTACTGGCGGGCTCATTCACGCCCCAAGAAAGCAACCGGAGGAACCGCTTCCAAGGCGGCTGCCTCATGACTTTCGGCCTCCTCCCTCCGCATCCTCGGTCGGTGGCAGGCTCTCCCGCTTTTGCGACATTTGGCTGCCACAGGTCAAGGACCGGTGGGTAACAGACATTTTGTCTCACGGGTACAGGATAGAGTTCAGTTCTCGTCCTCCGCCTCGGTTCTTCAGAACTTCCCCACATCCCGACCGAGCAGAGGCTCTTCTGCAGGCGGTGGGCTCACTAAGAGCAGAAGGAGTGGTGATCCCTGTTCCGCTTCAGGAACAAGGGCAAGGTTTTTACTCCAATCTCTTCGTGGTTCCAAAAAAGGACGGCTCGTTCCGTCCTGTTCTGGACCTAAAGCTGCTCAACAAGCATGTGAACGCCAGGCGGTTCCGGATGGAATCCCTCCGCTCCGTCATTGCCTCAATGTCTCAAGGAGATTTCCTTGCATCAATAGACATCAAAGATGCTTATCTCCACGTGCCGATTGCTACAGAGCACCAACGTTTTCTACGTTTTGTGATAGGTCACGAACATCTCCAGTTCGTAGCTCTGCCATTTGGTCTGGCGACAGCCCCACGGGTTTTCACCAAGGTCATGGCGGCAGTGGTAGCAGTCTTGCACTCCCAGGGACACTCGGTGATCCCTTACTTGGACGATCTACTTATCAAAGCACCCTCTCAAGAGGCATGCCAACACAGCCTGAATGTTGCGCTGGAGACTCTCCAGACTTTCGGGTGGATCATCAACTTTTCAAAGTCAAATCTGTCACCGACTCAATCACTAACGTATCTTGGCATGGAGTTTCATACTCTGCCAGCGATAGTGAAGCTTCCGCTGGACAAGCAACGGTCACTACAGACAGGGGTACAGTCTCTCCTTCACGGTCAGTCGCACTCCTTAAGGCGCCTCATGCACTTCCTAGGGAAGATGGTGACAGCAATGGAAGCAGTCCCGTTTGCACAGTTTCATCTGCGCCCACTTCAATGGGACATTCTCCGCCAATGGGACGGGAAGTCAACTTCCCTGGACAGGAAAGTCTCCCTTTCCCAGACGGCCAAGGACTCTCTGCAATGGTGGCTTCTTCCCACCTCATTATCACAGGGAAGATCATTCCTGCCCCCTTCCTGGGCAGTGGTCACGACAGACGCAAGTCTGTCAGGGTGGGGAGCAGTTTTTCTCCACCACAGGGCTCAAGGGACGTGGACTCAGCAGGAGTCCACCCTTCAGATCAATGTTCTGGAAATCAGGGCAGTATATCTAGCCCTACTAGCCTTCCAGCAGTGGCTGGAAGGAAAGCAGATCTGAATTCAGTCGGACAACTCCACAGCGGTGGCATACATCAACCACCAGGGAGGGACACGCAGTCGGCAAGCCTTCCAGGAAGTCCGGCGGATTCTGCTGTGGGTGGAGGACAGAGCATCCACCATATCAGCGGTTCACATACCGGGCGTAGAAAACTGGGAAGCAGACTTCCTCAGTCGCCAGGGTATGGACGCAGGGGAATGGTCCCTTCACCCGGACGTGTTTCAGGAAATCTGTCGCCGCTGGGGGGTGCCGGACGTCGACCTAATGGCGTCGCGGCACAACAACAAGGTCCCGACGTTCATGGCGCGGTCTCGCGATCAAAGAGCTCTGGCGGCAGACGCCTTAGTGCAAGATTGGTCGCAGTTCCGGCTCCCTTATGTGTTCCCACCTCTGGCACTCTTGCCCAGAGTGCTACGCAAGATCAGATCCGATTGCAGCCGCGTCATACTCGTCGCCCCAGACTGGCCGAGGAGGTCGTGGTACCCGGATCTGTGGCATCTCACGGTCGGCCAACCGTGGGCACTACCAGACTAAGGCTATGTGCGCACGTTGCGTAAAAACATGCAGTTACGCTGCGCTTTGTAGCGCAGCGTAACTGCATGCATCCTGCGGCCCCTGCACAGTCTATGGAGATTGTGCAGGGGCCGTGCGCACGTGGCGTCTAAGAGCGCAGCGCTTCGGCTACTGCCGAAGCGCTGCGCAAAAAGAAGTGACATGTCACTTCTTTCCTGCGCTTTGCCGGCAGCTCCTGCTCTGTCTATGGCAGGAGCTGCAGGCAGAGCGCATGGAATCGGCGCTCACTACGGACATTTCTGCAGCGATCTAAAGCGCACATGTGCTCTTCAGATCGCTGCAGAAATTTCTGCAGGGCTTGTACGCAACGTGCGCACATAGCCTTACTGTCCCAAGGGCCGTTTTTCCATCGGAATTCTGCGGCCCTGAACCTGACTGTGTGGCCATTGAGTCCTGGATCCTAGCGTCTTCAGGATTATCCCAAGGAGTCGTTGCCACCATGAGACAGGCTAGGAAGTCCACTTCTGCTAAGATCTACCACAGAACGTGGAGGATTTTCTTATCCTGGTGCTCTGCACAAGGAGTATCCCCCTGGCCATTCGCGTTACCTACTTTTCTTTCCTTCCTGCAATCTGGGTTGGAAAAGGGCTTGTCGCTCGGCTCCCTTAAAGGGCAAGTCTCGGCACTATCTGTGTTTTTTCAAAAGCGTCTAGCACGACTTTCTCAGGTGCGCACGTTCCTGCAGGGGGTTTGTCATATCGCCCCTCCGTACAGGCGGCCGTTAGATCCATGGGATCTAAACAGGGTACTAGTTGCTCTCCAGAAGCCGCCCTTCGAGCCTCTGAGGGATGTTTCACTTTCTCGTCTCTCACAGAAAGTGGTCTTTCTAGTGGCGGTCACGTCTCTTCGGAGAGTGTCTGAGCTAGCAGCGCTGTCATCCAAGGCTCCCTTCCTGGTGTTCCACCAGGACAAGGTAGTGCTGCGCCCCATTCAGGAGTTTCTCCCTAAGGTGGTATCCTCTTTTCATCTTAATCAGGATATCTCCTTGCCTTCCTTTTGTCCTCATCCAGTTCTTCGGTATGAAAAGGATTTACATTTGTTAGATCTGGTGAGAGCACTCAGAATCTACATTTCCCGCACGGCGCCCCTGCGCCGCTCGGATGCACTCTTTGTCCTTGTCGCTGGTAAGCGCAAAGGGTCGCAGGCTTCAAAAGCCACCCTGGCTCGATGGATCAAAGAACCAATTCTTGAAGCCTACCGTTCTGCTGGGCTTCCGGTTCCATCAGGGCTGAAGGCCCACTCTACCAGAGCCGTGGGTGCGTCCTGGGCATTACGACACCAGGCTACGGCTCAACAGGTGTGCCAGGCAGCTACCTGGTCGAGTCTGCACACTTTCACCAAACATTATCAGGTGCATACCTATGCTTCGGCGGACGCCAGCCTAGGTAGAAGAGTCCTGCAGGCGGCAGTTACCTCCCCGTAGGGGAAGGCTGTCTTCGCAGCTCTAACATGAGGTATTTCTTTACCCACCCAGGGACTGCTTTTGGACGTCCCAATCGTCTGGGTCTCCCAATGGAGCGCCGAAGAAGAAGGGAATTTTGTTACTTACCGTAAATTCCTTTTCTTCTAGCTCCTATTGGGAGACCCAGCACCCGCCCTGTTGTCCTTCGGGATTGTTGGTTTTTTTCGGGTACACATGTTGTTCATGTTGAACGGTTTTCAGTTCTCCGATGTTACTTCGGAGTGAATTTGTTTAAACCAGTTATTGGCTTTCCTCCTTCTTGCTTTAGCACTAAAACTGAAGCAGCCCGTGATCCCACGGGGGGTGTATAGCCAGAAGGGGAGGGGCCTTACACTTTTTAGTGTAATGCTTTGTGTGGCCTCCGGAGGCAGTGCTATACACCCAATCGTCTGGGTCTCCCAATAGGAGCTAGAAGAAAAGGAATTTACGGTAAGTAACAAAATTCCCTTCTTTTTTATTGCATTTTTGGACAGAGAAATTTCTGTCCTGGTGTTCCAATTTTATTTTTCAAACTACAAGACCCGTCAGTTACCAAATATGATTCTATTTTTGGAATTGGGGAAAAGTGTGATGATTCAAACTTTTATTTTTTAATAATATTAACCTTATAAGAGGGTAACGGGACATGTCCTGGTTGGAGTGAGTCACCGAGGTGCCTAGCCTCGGACACATGAAACCCAGAAAATGGGCTCCAGCTCCTATAGTGCTGAGAGGGTTTTTAATGGGCCGGGTTTTAGGAACGGTCACTAGAGCTGGGTGGGACTGGCCATTCCCTTCCTCCCAGTTCCAGATTTTGGATGAAGTAATAAAAGGAAACTAACCTACCGTATTGGTGCAGTGAAAAAGTGTTGGTCAGCTCTGGAAGATGCTGTGTTTGAGGACGTAAGAAAGACCTATATGGACTGCTCTGGTTGTATAAGTTTTCCTAATACTTATGCCAGAGGAAAGGTTGTTTGTTTTGTTTTGGAGGTTTATGGACTTTAGGAATAAATCTTCCCGTGTTTTGTTTTTTTCTTTCTATAAACCACGCTGCCTGTGATTACCTCGACTGCTGCCGATGAGTGAATGCCTTACAGTTGATGCTTGGAGTGCGGGCAGTGAATCCCAAGCAGCAGAAGCCATTGTGGACTGAGCTTATGTCCACATGATCAATGTTTGCAGCATTTTTGGACCGTGTTTCGCTGCGTCCAAGCACAGTGGATGGGATTTACTGAAATCTCCTGCCCACTGTGCTTTCCATGCCACACGTCAGTTTATGCTTGCAGAGACGTAAGTGTTCTCAGCAGGAGAACACAGTGAAAATCCGCTGCAACCAGAATCCTGATCTTGAGCACGGACGCTGCATTCTCCCATGGAGAACACTTGCGTCACCTTGGGAGGGAAGACGCTGCGTCTGAAATACAGTATCTCCTGATTGTGTCCTGGGTGAAAGCTGCTATTCAGGCTGGAAACATGGAGAAGCTAATCAAACAGCTGGCCCAAGCCGCAGCAACATCAAACTCAGAAAGAGACTAAGAAACTCCAGATGCAGCACCCCCTCCAAGCAGAGACAACGATATCCAGGAGAGGAAGACTGTTAGAAAGGCATTGCAGACAATGACTTCAGGGAATGATGACTTGTTGTTCCTGACTATCTTGGAGAGGGTGGCAGAGCGGGAGAAATTGCCTTGAGAGCAGTGGGAGAGGTTCTGGCTCCATACTTGACGGGGAATCGCAGAAGGAATAATACAACTTAAAACTTCAGGATACCAAGGAATATAGCTGAGATCTTGGCTCAATCCGGTGTTAAGCCTACTTTACACGCTACAATATATCTTACGATGTGTCGGCGGGGTCACGTCGTAAGTGACGCACATCCGGCATCGTAAGGTACATTGTAGTGTGTGACAGGTACGTGCGATTGCGATTGAACATTAAAACGTTGATTGTATACACGTCATTGAATCCTGACGAATTGCACGTCGGGTTGTTCAATGTTCCCGAGGCAGCACACATCGCAGTGTGTGACACCCCGGGAACATTGAACAGATCTTACCTGCGTCCCGCGGCTCCAGCCGGCAATGTGGAAGGAAAGAGGTGGGCGGAATGTTTACGTCCCGCTCATCTCCGCCCCTCCGCTTCTATTGGCCGGCTGCCACGTGACGTCGAACGTCCCTCCCACTCCAGGAAGTGGATGTTCGCCGCCCACAGCGAGGTCGTATGGATGGGTAAGTATGTGTGACGGGGGTAAATCGTTTGTGTGACACGTTCAACAAATTGAACGTGCCGCACATACGATGGGGGCGTTGCAAATCGCATACGATATCGTATGCGAAATTGCAACGTGTAAACCAGGCTTTAAGGCCGCTTTACACGCTACGATATATCTTACGATATGTCGTAGGGGTCACGTCGTAAGTGACGCACATCCGGCACAGTTTGATATATCGTAGCGTGTGACAGCTACGAGCAACAGTGAACGAGCAAAAATACTCACCTTATCGTTGCTCGTTGACACGTCGCTCATTTTCTAAAAATTGAACGTCCTTCTGTGGTCCAGTTGTTCAGCGTTCCCGGAGCAGCACACATCGCTCCATGTGACACCCCGAGAAGTGGATGTTCGCCGCCCACAGCGAGGTCGTTTGGAGGGTAAGTACGTGTGATGGGGGTTTAAGACTTTGTGCGACATGGGCAACAAATTGCCCATGCCGCACAGACGATGGGGGCGGGTGCGATCGCACGAGATAACGACGTGTGTAAAGCAGCCTTTACCCTGGCAGTCTGGGCACAACGGGTGCACCACTGGAACTATTACAGGGATCAGCCTTCCCGTTCGCAGATGTTCCACCTGCTACACCTGGTGCAAAAGTGGCTGCAGCCTGAGACTTCTCCCCCAGCACACATGGTGGAGAGGGTTGTGATTGACTGATTTATACACTCTCTGCAAAACCGATTCAGTGCTGTGTTGCCAAAGGAGATCCCAGAACCCTGATGGCCTGTTGGAGAGTTTTATGGGGTGTCATGGGGCTTCGGCAACACCTTACTGGGGTTCTCAAAGGGGGGCAGACACTCTAAAGATGGAGGGCTAAAACTTCACCAGTGGGATGCTAAAGGCCCAAGAAGAGTCCAAACAGCCTCTGAGAGATGAGTCCCTTGCTGTGGTCTGCTGAAGGTGTCATGCCCCTGAGTATATAGCCACCCGGTGCCTCCTGACCTCTGAGTTCAAGAACTGCAGCATAATCCGGCGCTGCTCCTACTTTGCATACCCCTCTTGCAGTGCAATTCCCCATTCTGGCAAGGGTCCTCAGGCCTACAAAGTGACTGTGAACAATCCACAGGTGTAAGGACTGATAAGGGCCACACTTCCACATATGGTTGTCCCAGGAAAGATGGTTGATGTGAGGTGTATATATGGGATGTCAATAATTACCTGGTGGCCTGCGTCAATATAAAAACGGACCATAGTACTTTGTCTCATGAAGTGGGGGTGGTTAAGGAAGTAATGCACCCTATAATAGTGGGACTTGATTTTTCTGTGTTTTGGGACATGTGGGGGAAAGCATGGTCTTCTGATGCTGACAAGTTTCCATTTTCTTTGGTTTCGGGTGATGTTACCTCATCACCGTCGCCAGCTAGCAATGTTCTTGATCTGGAGGTGTCCCAGGGAAACTTTGGTACCGCTCAGCTCAGGATTTAACTCCTGTAAGGTGCCTTGGAAAATGTTAGTGTTAAATGGAGTTCCACAAGAGGAGTGGGGCAGTAATCAACTTCTTCATTGTTCTATGAATGGTAATTTATTGTATCAGGTGACTAGGTAATAGATCAGTTACTCGTGCCCAAGCCCTATAGATGCAGTGTTAGATCTGACTTATTCTCATGTATTGGGTGGGCATCTGGGGGTAGAAAAGACCCAAGAAAGGGTCCTCCAGAGAGTCTATTGGCTTGGCTGCTATACAAAAATCCAGAATTGCTGTCGGTCCTGTCATAGGTGCCAATTAACCTCCCCAGTGCCCCATTTTCGCAGTCCTCTAGTTCCATTGCCCATCATCGAGAATGCGATTGAACGTGTAGCTATGGACTTAGTGGGACCCCTGGTAAAGTCCGCAAAGTGGCATAAATAGATCTTGGTGGTCCTGGACTATGCCAAACAGTACCCGGAGGCAGTGACTTTAAGAAACTCCTCCGCAAAGTGCATAGCTCTCAAATGGGTCTGGTGAGGGATTGTCTTATAGATCAAGGTTCATGTCCAAGATCATGAGAGCATTATGCAAAGTACTACAGATTTCACAGTGAACGACCTCTGTGTACCATCCGCAGATGGACGGTCTTACATAGAGATTCAATAAAACTCTGAAGGCCATGCTGACGAAGGCAGTGGATAAGGATGGCTGGGACTGTGCCCTACCCTATCTGTTGTTCTCCATAAGGGAAGTTATTCAAGTCCCCACAGGCTTCTCATTTGAGCTGCTTTACGGTCGACACCCTCGTGGCATACTGGATCTGGCAAAAGAGACCTGGGAAGCAGAGACCACACCCTGCAGAAGTGTGATCGGACATATGACCCAGATGCAAGACATGTTTGCCAATGTGATGCCCAATTTGAAGGAACACTTCCTCAAGGGTGTATAATCGGTCGACTAGAGTGTAACTGTTCAATCCTGTACATTGCGTTCTTGTGTTTTTACCCACAGTGGAGAGCAAATTCTTGGTCAAGTGCCAAGGTCCGTATGAAGTGGTGGAAAAAGTTGCAAACGTCAGCTATATAAAGTTCACCAGCCAGGGAGAAGGAAGCCTTACCAGGTTTATCATGTCAATGTGATTAATCCCTGGCAGAACAGAGAATCCGTTTAGGCTCGTTGTCTGGAATAGGAGACATTAGAAACCTTGTCCTGCTACCAGAAGCAGCACTGTCGGGAGGTTTAGCATAAGATTAGAGACCTGATCTCAGAGTTAACCAGTGTCTTGGGGTCCTCCGATTTCACACAATCAACAGAGTGGGAGATGAGTGAACAATCCAAAGATCCTTTATTCCATGCAAATCAGAAGATCCATAAAATAATCCACCAAACAGAGGGTAAAGTAGTCCAGTAATGGCATAAAAGTCCTAGGCGGTTAGTCACAATCCTCCAGCAGTCCATTTCCAGGGATATCAGGGTTTCTCACAGTCTCTGTGGGGTGTCAGCTTCTCCATCAGAGGATCAATCTTACTCCTTCTCACTTGTAAGTCTCACCCAGAATGCCTGTATCAAGGCAACCAGACAGGTTGAGCCTTTTAAGCCCCCACCCCCAGACCTAGAGATGGAGGCACTACAGGGGGTGATTCCCAGTATTTGGAGAGCTGGGTATTAAAGAATAGATAGTTAGGAAATATCCTTGGGGGCTTAACAAAAGGAAAGCAAATGGTAATCGAGGCAAGTTAATTAACCTGCAGACGGGACAAGGAATACACAGAATGAATGGAGCAACTCTCCTAAAATATGAACGTACACAAAATGATACACAACCCCCCATTATTCCACCATCACAACCTCTCCCTCCTTAATAAATGAGTGCGCCATGAGGTCTACACAGACTTCTGGCCACCTCGCTTAAGTCCATGTTGCTCAGCTGTGGATAGTCCCTTGTACAGCGGTAACATTGTAAGGACAAGCTGCCCTTTGTGTCCTCCTTCACTCAAACTGTGTTTCCTGCACCCACTCAACATTGTAGATCTCCCACATCATTTCCTAGGAGAATATCTGTAGGCAGACCGCTCATCACCCCTACCACGCATTGCTTGACTCCAAAGCCAAAGTCCAGATGTACATTCGCTGTTGTGATATTCCTCCTTTGGCCTCCAGCCAATTAAATAACAATCCCTGGTTCATAATGTATCGACTCTGGCTGAACCACTCAGGGATCAGCTATTGTGAGAAATACCCCAGAGTCACAAAATCCCATCACTCTCCATCTATCCAGCATGACCTTCTGTAAGTGCTTACTTTGATGATAGGAGGAACTCTGAGCTGTGGCTCGCACCCCATAAACCCCCCAAGTGGTCAACCAGGAGTGTCTAAGTCATTAGGAAAGTCAATTTGAAGGGATGAGAACTCTTCCCCCATTGTATTTGGCTGTAGAGGATGAACAGGTAGATTCCTCAAACGACCAGCAGGGCAAGTGTCTTGCAAATGCCCAGGCTGCCAACATCGATAACATCTCCTCTGCATAGTACTTCTTCCCATTTGCATTATGGAGAAGACAGTGGGAGAACCTGGTGACAAAAGCCAGAGGCCATACTCTCCAACAGGGGCATCTATGGTGCAGTAATGAGCGGTACACTCCAGTATAGGTGGTGGTACCTCTTCCTCAGGCGGGATGGAATGCACAAAATGCACTGGAGGAGGTAGAGATGCTTGGGGCTCCTTTTGAGTCCTTGAGGAACAACCGAATTGCAGGTGCCCAGGTTGCCCACACCCATAACATTTCTCTGTGATTCACCCAGGGCGTGGTCGAAACTTTTGGGCCCCAGGATTGTGGGCTGTGGCTGTCATTGGACTGTGGCTGGTTGGGGGGCAGTTATAACCGGAGGAGGTCAGAGCACAGGAGCAGGCTGTGGCTTATTGTCCAGAACTGTCCTCCATTGCGGTCGGATAGTAAGAGCCTCATCAGCCAGGGCTGCAGCTCGATCTAAGGTTTGTGGCGTGCGCTCTCGAACCCAATCTCTTATTTGTAGGAACACCTGTATAATATCTTCCAACGCGCGTTTCGCCGTCTTTATCAAGGGAAACGTCTCACGCGTTTGGAAGCCTCCCAGTGGTCCCCTGCTTGTAAGTACTTCTTCTCGAATGATATATGATGCATCTATATACAAATGTATACCTTGGCGTGTTCTAGGCATGATATTCTCACCAGCATATCTGTTCATCCTTGGCTTATAGGATATATATGTGTAATTTATAGTTATAGGCTTTTTTGCAACATCTGGTGCATTGGGCACTATTTACCTAATTAAATACCTATTTGGTTATATATACTTCTATTTTTGATTGATATGTACCTTGCTTTGGATGAGCACATATGCTGAGCACACCTTATGTCTGCTGTAAATGATTGATGCAAAATTCTCTGGACAAACGGAATATATATGGAGCCCTTACACATGTAATGATTTGATATACTCCATCTCTACTCCTCAGATAGTGTTTATCCATAACCTATAAGAGATTATATGTGCCTTTAAGCTACAGGCTCTTTTGTAATAACTAGTGCACTGGGCACTTTATATTTAAATAGTTATCTACCTGGTTATACTTATCTTTACTCAATCTCTATATACTATGCTCTGGATAAACATCTTTGCTGAGCATACTATATATCTGTTTTAAACGATTGATGTAATAAGTTCTCTGGTCAAATGGAGTACATATGGAGTTCTCATATATATATTTGCATATATTGTATATATTTGTGCTAGTCAAATTGACCATTCACACATTAAAGCACTGGCTTTTTACTTGCCATCTTAGGCCTTAATCCTATCTAATTTATCTATGTTTGATATACTCCATCTCTACTCCTTTGACATTGAGATTATACTGTTGTTTTATATATCACTAAATGACCTTGATGTGATCTATACTCACAAGTTTCCTCTATTTAGTCCACATATAGGAATTTAACTAATATTTTCTATCAGTCCAGGGCATTGAGCACTTTCTTTATAATCTTATATTACATTCGGTTTCATATAATTGAATTTGTCCACGTATATAGTAAAGCCCATTAATTCCTAGTCAGGTGTATTTAACCCCATTTTTGGACACCTGTCTGTTGTAACTTAGACCTTATATGATTAATAATATAAGCTACTCTTATTACCTATATATCTAGAGGTTTTAGATTACATCTAGTTGCATGGACTGATTTATTTCATATCACTCCATAGGTATACTAATTGATACTTTGCATTGATCATCTATATTATCCCTTTACAAGTTTTGGGTGGCCAACTGGGGGTCATTTTGTACAATCACTGTTTTATTTCCTTCTCTCTCCCCTTTTTCCTTATTTCTCTTTTGTAATCCCAATTCTTTTAAAAAAAATTATACAATAATAAAAATTGTTTTTTACAGTATGTGTTTCAGTGTTTTTCCTGTAGGTTTTCATGTTTATGCACACTGGAACCACTAATATGTTATCTTGTATATTAAAATATAGAAGAGGTTACAAAGGGGCACAATACAAATACAGTGTAGACAGTAACATAAAAATAAAAGGGATAAACATGAAACTTACTAAACTCGTGTCATATATGTGACATCCAAATTTATGGAGGTAGGGGCTCCAGTAGAAGATGGTAGACTAACGGGCATCACCACAGTTTAACTATGCCCTGCTGAACGGACAAAGCCCAAAAATGAGTTTCTGACTTTTATGACCTAAGTTTACCATCCAATCTATGACCTAATTTTACGATACCTTGTGGGCTGTGCCGAGGGCTTCAGAAAAATAGGTAATTCTAGTTTTTCCGCATATCTTTGCCCCTGGCCACACAGGTAAGAGGATATTAGTGTTATATATTATACAGGGCTGTGGAGTCGGAGTCGTGGAGTCGGAGCTCATTTTGGTGGAGTCTGAGTCGGTATAAAATGCACCGACTCCGACAATATATAATAAATTGGGGACAGTAGTGCAATGCAGAATGTGCTGAATATTTTACTAAATAACATTTAGTATAATGCTTATATTTAAGTGAAAAATGTATTGTAGTACAATGTGAACATCAGACATTTAATTATTTTTATGATACAATAATCAAGATATTTGGATAGAACATAAAATATATTTATTGGAATACAACTTTAGAACACAAAAAACTAATAAATTGTAAATATGTAATACAATATGTAATATATGTATATATATATATATATATATATATATATATATACACACACACATACACACACACACGATATATATGTAATCTACTGTATATTAGATAGTGTATTACATATTTACAATTTATTACAGTTTGTGTTCTAAAGTTGTATCCAATAAATATATTTTATGTTCTATCTAAATATCTTGATTATTGTATCATAAAAATTATTAAATGTCTGATGTTCACATACACATGTTCATGTATTACAATAAATTTTTCACCTAACTATAAGCAATATATGTAGGAGTCGGTGCAAGAGAAATTGAGGAGTCGGAGTCGCAGTTGAAGGTTTGGCTTACCGACTCCACAGCCCTGGCTCACAGTCATCTGTCCAGGTGACTACTTGCGGTAGCTTCTTTTTGGTGTGGTCAGTCAACAGCTTAGCAAGGGCACTATAGTTAGGAATGAACTTCCTATAGTACCCTGCTGTACCCAAGAAGGACATCACCTGCTTCTTTGGCTTGGGGATAGGCCAAGAGGTGATGGCATCAACCTTCCCTGGCTCTGGTTTTAGGATCCCACCACCCACTGTGTCCGAAGTACTGCACCTCCGTCATGTTGATCTGGCTTTATAGTCAGATCAGCGCTTTGGATCCGCCTGAGCACCTGCTCCAGGTTCCCCAGTTGTTCCTCCCAACTGGGAGTAAAGATGGCAATGTCATCCAGGTAAGCGACAGCAAACCCTTCTAGTCTCTCGAGCAGCTGGTCGACCAAGCGCTGGAAAGTGGCAGGGGCATTTCTCATGCCAAGAGATTCATACAGCCCGAATGGGATGATGGTGGACTTTCTTGTGCTTCCTTGGACATAGGAATCTGCCAGTACCCTCAACTCAGGTCCATGATTGTCAGGTATCGGGCCCCGGCAAGGCAATTCA
Organism: Anomaloglossus baeobatrachus; assembly: GCF_048569485.1. Classification (NCBI taxonomy): domain Eukaryota; kingdom Metazoa; phylum Chordata; class Amphibia; order Anura; family Aromobatidae; genus Anomaloglossus; species Anomaloglossus baeobatrachus. The sequence goes on along the minus strand of NC_134354.1, from coordinate 863,556 downwards.
GCAGCTCGAGGCGTGGCATTGGGTATGCATCGGTTGCTGTGATGGCATTTAGCCTCCTGTAGTCCATGCAAAACCGGGTTGTCCGGTCCTTTTTTGGAACCAAAACTACCGGCAAGGCCAATGCACTTTTGGACCTCCGGATCACCCCCAGGGTTAGCATTTCATCAGTCTCCCTTTTTATGTCCTTTTGGAAGACACGGCATGGGGGGATAACTCCCTGTGTCCACCTGGTGGGCGGCTAGCAACGTCTTCCCTGGGACATTCGTGAAGGTTGTCAGGTAGGGTCGGAATACCTCCCACAGCTGGGACCTTTGGTCCATGGATAGCTGTGGGTTGAATGCCGCCTCCTCAATAGACCCTCCATCCCAGACCAATGCGAGCAAGTCCCACCTCCTCAATTTTCATTCTCCTCCTCCTCTGAGCCGACAATACTGAGAACATCTAACAAAACTGTGGCCATTGACTGGGGGGAGATAGATCGTAAAATGTTTTGGGAGGCTCAATTTCAGGACCCCACCTTAGGACTTATCCGCAATGCGGCTGCCCAACCTGGTGGAGGAAATCAGGGGGGAGGTGTATAGATGGGAGAGAGGACTCTTATATCGGGAAAAACCTGCATCCTGCCCAGAGGAACCCTGGACCCATGTACATCAGCTTGTGGAACCCCAGCAGTACAGATGACAACTCTTGCACTTGGCTCATGATGTTCCTGCAGCTGGACACATAGGGGTCAAAGACCCGCACCCGCCTACTGCGTAGCTTCTTTTGGCCAAGGGTCACTCAAGAAGTGCAGAAATATAGAGCCTCTTGTCCTGTGTGTCAACGTATAAGAGGGAGCCCCATGTCATGGCCCGCTCCAACCCATGCCTTTGATAGGAGAACCGTTCCAAAGAGTTGCCATTAATTTAATAGGCATCTTAGCCATCCACCACCGCAGCGGAAAAAGTTTCATCCTCACCCTGGTAGACTTTGCCACCCAGAGGCTGTTGCTTTGTCCTCCATAGATGCGGAGCATGTGGCTCATGCTCTACTGCACATCTTCAGTCAAGTAGGGTTTCTGCAGGAGGGATTCATTGACTAGGGGGCCCAATACCAAAGCGAGCTGATTCAGACCTTCTGGGAGAAACATTGAGTCCGCCCCATGCGCACCACCCTCTGCCACCTTGCAACTAATGAGTGTGAGCGCTTCAACGGAACGCTTAAACAGCTCATTAGCCATTATGTAGAATCCATGGGGGGAGACTGGGAGAAAAACCTGCAGCAGCTCCTTTTTGCCTACCGGGAAGTGCCACAGGACTTCACCGGGTTCTCCCCCTTCGAATTGCTGTATGGCCGAAAAGTACAAGGGCCTCGCTCTGTTGATTGTGTGATATCGGAGAAGGACCCTGTCACACACATGATGTAATAAATAGAAACCTTCATTACACCACATTTGGCTATGCTGCTTTGATTTCTGCAAGCGCTTGTAAAACAAATCTTATTAATTTGGAGTTCCAAGGGCATAGAAGTAGAGTTTTTCGCTCACAACTACGTCACACAATGGTGTTATCAGTCTTATTACCTCACACAGGGGGTGTTATCAGTGTTATATAGTGTTATCACCTCACACAGGGGGTGTTATCAATGTTATTACCTCACACAGGGCATGCTATCACTGTTATTACCTCACACAGCGGGTGTTATATAGTGTTATCACCTCACACAGGGGGTGTTATCAGTTTTATTACCTTACACAGGGGGTGTTATCAGTTTTATTACCTTACACAGGGGGTGTTATCAGTGTTATTACTAGAGATGAGCCACCCCCCTAGTGTTCGAGTTCAGTTCCTGGAATGGTGGGTGTGTTCGTCGAACACCTTCGAACCCCATTGAAAACAATGGCAGGCAAACACTAACACATACAAACACCTAGAAAACACCTTCTTCTAAGGTGTCCAAAAGGTGACAACTCAGAAGACACCACAAACACATGGAAAAGTCACAAGTACATATACTCATTCTGAAAGAAAAGAGCTGGACGAGTAAAAAAAGAAGACACAGATATAGGCATGTCATGCCTTTCTAAAATCATGTAAAACACAGCAAGGGGACTCCAACAAGAGTCTCTATTTTTTAAAAAAATTGGGCCACAGACACCACTTAAGTGGCATCAATTGTCCCACAGTTGCAAACTTAACATGTTGATTTGCATGAAGCACAATCAAAAATCCACAAGTGTTTACTCTCCCCAGGATGACACAGGGGTAGAAAAGTCCTTGCGGATCCATGACTTGTTCATCTTGATGAACGTCAGTCTGTGCACATGGTCACTGGACAGACGCATGCGCTTATCTGTCAGCACACCCCCAGCAGCACTGAATACACGTTCCGAGAGAACGCTGGCTGCGGGACACGACGAAATCTCCAAGGCGTATGTGGGGAGCTCAGGCCATTTTTCCAGATTGGAAGCCCAAAATGTGCAAGGTTCCAGTTGCAGAGTCATAGCATCGATATTCACTTGGAGATACTCCTGTATCATCCTCTCCAGGCGTTGACTATGTGTCAGACTTCTTGTGTCTTGTGGCCTTGCAAAGGATTTGTCTAAAAAATTCATGAAACAATTCCATAAAATTGCTGTTACCACCAGATACGGTGTTGCTGGTACGGTTTGAGTGATGATGACTCGACAGTCCCATAGTTGACAAGTTAGAACTGTGAGATTCACTCTGTGCACCACTGGTGTTTATTGGAAAAGCTGAGCTAAGATTGCGTAACAGCTTCTGCTGATACTCCTGCATACGTCAGTCCCTTTCTATGGCAGGAATTATTTTACCAAATTTTGACTTGTACCGGGGATCTAAGAGTGTGGCAACCCAGTAGTCAGCATTACTTCTAATTCTGACAATCCGAGGGTCATGTTGTAGGTAGTGCAGCAAGAAGGCGCTCATGTGTCTTGCGCATCCAGGAGGACCAAGTCCTTGTTGTGTTGGTGGCGGCGAGGTGAGAATCATGCTTCCTTCCTCTGCCCTCTCCCCCCCAACCTCGCACAACAGAAATGTGATCATGGTCTCCCTCATCTGCTGAGTCTTCCATGCCCATCGCCAGTTTGTCCTCCATTTTTTCCTGGGCTCCTGCACCTTCCTCAGTTTGGCTGCTACCATGCGCCCTTGTAATCCCTCTCCCCCACCATCCCATGCCTGCCGCCTTGGTGCTGCTGACTGTCTGGACCTTGTAGATCTTGGCATCCCTTCCGCATATGAATCTTCCTGTACTTCCTCTTGTCCCACCACCTGACTCCGAATATTGTTTAGAGTGTGCTCCAGCATGTAAATGACTGGAATGGTCATGCTGATAATGGCATTGTCAGCGCTAAACATCTTCGTCGCCATGTCGAAACTGTGCGGAAGGGTGCATAGGTCCTTTATCTGAGACCACTCCAGCAGCGTGATCTGCCCCACCTCTGGATCTCGTTGGCCCAGGCTATACGTCATTACGTATTGCAGCAGGGCTCGGCGGTGCTGCCACAGTCGCTACAACATGTGGAGAGTCGAATTCCAGCGTGTCGGTACATCGCATTTCAGGCAGTGAACCGGCAGGCCCAAAGACTTCTGGAGGGATGCAAGCAGTCCAGCTGCAGCGTGTGAATGGCGGGAGTGAGCACATAGTGACCGTGCCCTGTGCAGAAGCCCATGTAGGCCGGGATAGTGGGTTAAAAATTGCTGGACAACAAGGTTAAACACGTGAGCCATACAAGGCATGTGTGTCACCTTGCCCAGGCGAAGGGCCACACCCAGGTTTTCAGCATTGTCACACACGGCCTTCCCTGGCTGCAGGTTGAGTGGAGACAACCATTGATGAAACTCGGTCTCCAGAGCTGACCACAACTGGTCAGCTGTGTGACTCACATTTCCAAGACATTTCAACTTAAAGACCGCCTGATGTCGTTGAGCTCTGCTGCCAGCATAGTAAGGAGGAGTGCGGGATTCCTTGTGCGCAGTTACAACGCGGGTGGCCTGACCAGACAGGCTTTGGGCGGAGGTGGAGGACCCAGACGAGGTGGAAAAGGCAGAAGCAGTTGAGGAACTTTTACAGACAGAGGATAGACGCACAACTCGTGGGGACGGCAAGACTTGTACAGCAGTGCCCAGTCAGCGACATGTAAGCCCCTGTCCATGCTTACTGGTCCAAGTATCTGTGGTGAAATGCACCTTGTCACACACAGAGTTTCTCAAGGAAGCGGTGATGTGTGCAACATGCTGGTGTAGCGCAGGCACACCTTTCTTGGAGAAGTAGTAGCGACTGGGCATCTAGTACTGGGGCACAGTGACTGACATAAGGTCTCGAAAATACTGTGTGTTCACCAGGCGGATAGGCAGCATTTCTGTAGCCAACAGCTTGCAGATGCTGAAAGTCAACCTCTTAGCTTTGTCATGGTTAGGAGGAAATGGTCTTTTACTTGTCCACATCTGAGGGACCGAGGGCTGGCTGCTGTGCTGAGACGGCGTTGAGTAGGGTGTCCCTGGAAAACTGCTGGTCTGTGAGGAAAGTGCAGGCGGAGACATAATGTTGCCTTCATCCAAAGGTGGTGCTCTCGATGTCAGAGAGCTCAACACCAGCAGCTGTTTCCACTTCCAAAACAACTGACGACCTGCCAATCATACTGCCTGTTGCGGGTAAAGAGGTGGAAGGTCTGCGTTCAAAAGCATGTGTGACTGCTGTCTCCACAGTCACAGAGGATTAAGAGCACACGGATACAGTTGAAGGGGCAGACAGTGGTTGGCCCACTCCGCTAGGCCGCATTGTAGAACAGTGAGCTTCCTACTGTGACTTATACTTCATATCCATGTGACGGTTCATGGACGAAGTACTCAAACTAGTGAGTTTTTGGCCTCTACTTAGAGATTGGCGACAAATCTTACAGATGACATGAGTTGGGAGATCCTTTGCGATGTCAAAAAAGGACCAGGCTAGGGAAGACTTAGAGCCCATGCAACCTGCAGAGACACCCCGACTTGTGCTCAGAGGCAGAGTTGTGGCTGAGGATGCAGTTGTTGACGTGCTTCCAGTACTCTGTCTCTGTCCAGGAAGGCGCAACCTAACCTCGTCGTCAGTAGCATCCTCTTCCACCTCCTCTGCTAACCTCATAGAGTACCTGACTGTGGGTGACAGTAAGTGGGATCTACAACCTCATCATCACCCTGTGTGTTTGCACTCCCCTCGTCCTCAGAGCCAACCTCTTCCTGCCCTGACCTAATACTTAAGTTGTCATTCCAATCAGGTATCTGAGTCTCATCGTCATCAGCATGTTCCTCATTGTCTCCACCAAGAGGAGTTACAGTTTGGGAATGAGGGTCTACATTATGCTCAGAACCTTCTTCATCTGGGCCTGAATCTGACTCACAAAGCTTATGTGAATCAGTGCAGATATTTCCTTGTCTGGACTCACTGTAGCTTTGGAGCAGACCTCTGATTCCCAGGCTATGGTGTGACTGAACAGCTCTGCAGACTCAACCATCTCTATTACCCCATACTCAGCAGGGTGGGTGGAGACTTGAGAGCTGGTAGGAAGCAAGTGCGATTGGGGTGACAACTCAGAGGACTGGAGTCTTTGAGATGTTGAAGTTGAGGTGGAGGAGATGCCACTTGATGGAGCACTTGAGATCCATTCAATCATCTGCTGCTTTTGTGCCTCATCTACCTTTGGTAGCAATGATCGTTTCCGTAACAAAGGGATCATATCAGATTGTCCACGGAAAGTAGTAGACATCTTACTTTGGCTGGAAGATGGTCTTTCATCAGCAGATGTTACTGTTGCTTTACCACCTACCACACGAACACAAACTTTTTTTCCCTTTCAAACACACCTGTTCCCCTTTCCACCAGCATCTGGCCTTTTGCCACTCATTTTGTTTGTGAACAAATTGGACACTGTTTGTTGCAGTTAAAAATTGGATAGTAGAAATGGAGAAGTGGTGTAGAATGGAGAGGTGAGGTAGCTTTCTTGACAGCAGAGGTACATCACTGACTATCACCCATGCTAATACTATGCCCCAAGGAATTGCCTGAGCTGATTTAGACAGACGCTGTGAAAAACCCTTGCACAGCGCTGGCACAGACCTGCCTAGCAAAAATGGCTATGAGCTGCTCTAATCTAGCCCTGAAAAGGGCTGAAATTAAAACTAGTCCCCACTCCCTAAACCGATGTCTCAATTGCACTTTATAGTGCCTTCAGCAGCAGCAGCGGGAGCGGTGACTGACACACACCCGCAGCAGTGAGATAATGGCGGCGATGGGGAAAATGGCCGGGTCTTATAGAGCAAGGACATGTGACATGCACAGCCAATGAAACATGCCCTTGCTTGTCTGGCAAAAATTCACTTTGCTGTGTGTGTGTCTGTCTGTGATTGGCTGACAGCCTGGCCCGCCCCACTGTACACTGTTAGGGGAAAAAAAATGGCGATCGCCATTCTTTCAGCACTCAGCAGCAGCAAACCCCTGCACACTATACTCTGAATTTTGATATCATTAGTAACAGTGACTGACAGTATTACAGTGACAAGCCAGCTAGTAACTAGCTACGCTTTTGGTGATCGAACCATTATCGTTACATTACATTATTGTACCATTACATTACGTATCGTACCATTACATTATCGGTAACTCGACCGGTCGAAAGTTAAGCAAATCATTCGAGTTCGTCGAACGACTCGAACAACGCCCAAAACAACTCGAATTTGAAATTGGTGAACGGTTCGATTCAAACGTTGCTCATCTCTAGTTATTACCTCACACAGGGGGTGTTATATCGTGTTATTACCTCACACAGGGGGTTGTGGAGACATGGAGCTCAGTGGGTGCTCTTGTCCACTGGCCCGGCCGTCTTTAGAAAGACAGCGTGGCTCAGGGCTCATCCCAACTGAACGCGCGACCTCCTTAACCGTGGGCGGAACACTACTCAGACAACACAGGGTGCGGGAACCACAATATTAACACTAGAACTACTGAGGTTGTCATTTTGACTACTTTGCACTATGTATTTCTATATAGGTGTCACGAGTCCAGTAGTTCTAGTGTTAAGACTTTATTGGATCCCCAAAATATTAACGGCACATAACACAACCAGCAAAACACACAAATGTAACAGGCAACAAAGTCTCAGCCTTCCGCTGGCTCACCAGGGATTTAGAATGTCCATGCCTCAGAGGTTCCAGGGCTATTTACTCCAATCCAGCAGCACCCCGCTTTCGGCGGGCACCCACCGAGACTGGAATAACGCCAGATTTAGGAAGCTGGCTGAGGTCTGCAAAGTCTGTACCAGGTGACTGAATTGTCCCAACCTGGGTTTCCTCCTTAAGTAGTCTATGGTTTGAAGTCATGTAGCCAAGTGTTCCTCTAGTCGGAGCCAAAGTCCCTTGACCGAGTCCACAAGGTATCCTGGTTCTGATCCTCTAGTCAGCTCCTAAGAGCTTAGACTGGATCATGCAAAATCCATCAACAACTGGTGACTTAACCCCTTCACGACCGCGGGCAGTAAAGTTACGTCCTATTTTAACGTGACTTAACGACCAGGGACGTAACTTTACTGCCTAAAGTTCATTTGATTGCCGTGGCCATAGCAACGGCTTTCAAATGATGTTCCCTGCTGTTTCTTACAGCAGGGGACCTTTGCTTGACCCCAGGGGGGTTGGCATCGCCAACCCCCCATAGACGATCGATGTGATTGGCTGTTCAAATCTGAACCGCCAACCACATCGTTCGCACCGATTTCGGCAAAAATAATGCCAGAATTAGTGCGATACTATGAGATCCTGCTATGACGTGCTGTAGCAGCTGCAGCATATCATAGGTGGACCTCAGACATGTCGCCCCCAGTCCCTGCAGCACTGATTGGAGCGATCGTAATATGACGCGCAGTCGCTCCAATCAGTGTGTGTGCAGTGGGGCGGTCTGATCTGCAGGTGGCTGCCCTCCCCAGGCCTGTGCTGGTCTGGGTACCCTCCCCCCAACATGTCAGCAGCGTGCACTGGCTGGTACTTGTGGTACCACGCCACCTCTGCTGCTGCTGATGTCACCGCTTCTGCTCCTGCACCACGTGAGTATTCCGCTCCCCTTGCAGCCCGTGCGCGCTCCCGTTATGGCCCCTGCGTGCTCCCGTTATGGCCCCTGCCCCCCTGCGATCCCCCCCCCACGCCCCGATCTGCCCCCCGACATCCCGATCTGCTCCCTCTGCGATCTGCCTGCCTCCTCTGTCATCTCTATTCTGCTTCCTTCCTTCTTTGCTTCTCCGGTATCCCACTCCCCCTTTGCTTTCCCCCTCCCCTCTCCCCTCGACGTTCTCTTACCTACCTTCACCGGGTCATCACTGGCTCGATCACATCTGCCTCCATCGCTGGGTCCTTCCTGGGTATTCTGCAGAGCTGTCCAACGTCCTGCCTGCTGCTCCTGTAAAGCTGTCCATCTCGCTTGCCTTCTGTTCCTCCTGCAGTTCCTCTGGTCAGTGATCCTCCTGCTAATCCTCTGGGTACTGTGAGTATAACTTTTTTTTTCCTGTATCCTGTCCATTTTTACACCTCATCTGTCCGTGCATCCCGCCGAGCACTGATCAGGGATGCAGATAATGGATCTGCATCCGTGGTCAATTTTTGGCGTGACTTTTTTTCCCCGTATCCCCAACGCGTTTTGTATCGCATCCGTCCGTGCGTCCCGCCGAGCGCTGATCAGGGATGCAGATAACGGAACGGCATCCCTGCTCAATTTTTGACGTGACTTTTTTTTTTTCCGTATCCCCGACGCTTTTTATATCTCATCCGAACGTGCGTCCTGCAGCGGCCGATCAGTGCACCGCGTCTGTGCGTTTGAAAAGTCAAATGACGTTCCTTCTTTTCTGAGCCCCGCTATTCGTCCAAACAATTACTTTCCACCACATATGAGGTATCTGCGTACTCAGGAAAAATTGTACAATACGTTTTATGGTGCATTTTTTCCTGATACCCTTGTGAAAAAAAGCTACCTAGTTGAAGCAACAGTTTTGTGCTAAAAAAATTTTTTCTCTTTTCACGGCTCAACGTTATAAACTTCTGTGAAGCCCCCAGGGGTTCAAAGTGCTCACCAAACATCTAGAAAAATTATTTGAGGGCTCTAGTTTCCAAAATAAATTGTAGGGTGCACTTTCTCTTTTCTCCCTTGTGAAAATGAAAATTTTATGGCTAAAGTAACATTTTTGTGTTAAAAAGTAAAATTTTCATTTTTTTCCTTCCACATTGCTTTGGTTGCTGTGAAGCTCCTAAAGGGTTAATAAACTTCTTGGATGTGGTTTTGAGCACTTTGAGGGGTGCAGTTTTTAGAATGGTGCCACTTTTGGGTATTTTCTGTCATCTCGGCCTCTCAAAGTCACCTCAAATGTGATGTGGTCCCTAAAAAAAATTATTTTGTAAATTTTGTTGGAAAAATGAGAAATTGCTGATGAACTTTGACCCCTTCTAACGAAAAACAATTTTGTTTCAAAAATTGCGCTGATGTAAAGTAGACATGTGGGAATTGTTATTTAGTAACTATTTTGTGTGACATATCTCTCAGATTTATGGGCATAAATTTTCAAAGTTTGAAAATTGCGAAATTTTCAAAATTTTCGCAAAATTTCCTAAATTTTCACAAATAAACGCAAAAAATATCGGCCTAAATTTACCACTGACATGACGTACAATATGTCACGAAAAAACAATCTCAGAATCGCCAGGATCCGTTCCAGAGTTATAACCTGTCAAAGTGACACTGGTCAGAATTGCAAAAAATGGCCCGGTCATTAGGGTGTTTTAATGGCCGGGGTGAAGGGGTTAAGGAAGTCCCTTATTATAGCCATAGCCTTCCCTTTGGATATACTGTGTCCTTCTCGGATTGGTTGTACAAGATTGCTTCTCTTATTGGATGAATTTCAAGCTGCATGGATAATGTTCATTAAAATGATGTGGATAGAAAGACTGAGGATATCTACATGAAGTCTGCAAGTCACAGACTAGACAATGGCTACTAAGGTAATTTACATTAGATTAGCAATACACAACTACATTACAATGAATGCTCCAAAGGGTCTGGTAGAAACAATAGTTTAGCAAACATGAGTTAACACACAGAAGAACAATACGTCTGGCTGAATTTTAAGAAACTTTAACCCATGCTAGGCATTGGGTGTTCATGTCGTCACAGGGGTGTTATATCGTGTTATTAGCTCACACAGGGGGGTGTTATCAGTCTTATTAGCTCACACAGGGGGGTGTTATCAGTCTTATTAGCTCACACAGGGGGGTGTTATCAGTCTTATTACCTCACACAGGGGGGTGTTATCAGTCTTATTACCTCACACAGGGGGTGTTATCAGTCTTATTACCTCACACAGTGGGGTGTTATCAGTCTTATTACCTCACACAGTGGGGTGTTATCAGTCTTAACACCCCCCTGTGTGAGGTAATAAGACTGATAACACCCCCCTGTGTGAGGTAATAAGACTGATAACACCCCCCTGTGTGAGGTAAGAAGACTGAAAACACCCCATGTGTGAGGTAAGAAGACTGAAAACACCCCCTGTGTGAGGTAATAAGACTGAAAACACCCCCCTGTGTGAGTTAATAAGACTGATAACACCCCCCTGTGTGAGTTAATATCAGTCTTATTAACTCACACAGGGGGGTGTTATCAGTCTTATTACCTCACACAGGGGGGTGTTATCAGTCTTATTACCTCACACAGGGGGGTGTTATCAGTCTTATTACCTCACACAGGGGGGTGTTTTCAGTCTTATTACCTCACACGGGGTGTTTTCAGTCTTATTACCTCACACAGGGGGTGTTTTCAGTCTTATTACCTCACACAGGGGGTGTTTTCAGTCTTATTACCTCACACAGGGGGGTGTTTTCAGTGTTATTACCTCACACAGGGGGGTGTTTTCAGTGTTATTACCTCACACAGGGGGGTGTTTTCAGTGTTATTACCTCACACAGGGGGTGCTTTCAGTGTTATTACCTCACACACGGGGTGTTTTCAGTGTTATTACCTCACACAGGGGGTGTTTTCAGTGTTATTACCTCACACAGGGGGTGTTTTCAGTGTTATTACCTCACACAGGGGGTGTTTTTAGTGTTATTACCTCACACAGGGGGTGTTATCAGTGTTATATAGTGTTATTACCTCACACAGGGGGTGTTATCAGTGTTATATAGTGTTATTACCTCACACAGGGGGTGTTTTCAGTGTTATTACCTCACACAGGGGGTGTTTTCAGTGTTATTACCTCACACAAGGGGTGTTTTCAGTGTTATTACCTCACACAAGGGGTGTTTTCAGTGTTATTACCTCACACAGGGGGTGTTTTCAGTGTTATTACCTCACACAGGGGGTGTTTTCAGTCATTACCTCACACACGGGGTGTTTTCAGTCTTATTACCTCACACAGGGGGTGTTTTCAGTCTTATTACCTCACACAGGGGGTGTTTTCAGTCTTATTACCTCACACAGGGGGTGTTTTCAGTGTTATTACCTCACACAGGGGGGTGTTTTCAGTGTTATTACCTCACACAGGGGGGTGTTTTCAGTGTTATTACCTCACACAGGGGGTGCTTTCAGTGTTATTACCTCACACACGGGGTGTTTTCAGTGTTATTACCTCACACAGGGGGTGTTTTCAGTGTTATTACCTCACACAGGGGGTGTTTTCAGTGTTATTACCTCACACAGGGGGTGTTTTTAGTGTTATTACCTCACACAGGGGGTGTTATCAGTGTTATATAGTGTTATTACCTCACACAGGGGGTGTTTTCAGTCTTATTACCTCACACAGGGGGTGTTTTCAGTGTTATTACCTCACACAAGGGGTGTTTTCAGTGTTATTACCTCACACAGGGGGTGTTTTCAGTGTTATTACCTCACACAGGGGGTGTTTTCAGTCATTACCTCACACACGGGGTGTTTTCAGTGTTATTACCTCACACAGGGGGTGTTTTCAGTGTTATTACCTCACACAGGGGGTGTTTTCAGTCATTACCTCACACACGGGGTGTTTTCAGTGTTATTACCTCACACAGGGGGTGTTTTCAGTGTTATTACCTCACACAGGGGGTGTTTTCAGTGTTATTACCTCACACAGGGGGTGTTTTCAGTGTTATTACCTCACACAGGGGGTGTTTTCAGTGTTATTACCTCACACAGGGGGTGTTTTCAGTGTTATTGCCTCACACAGGGGGTGTTTTCAGTGTTATTACCTCACACAGGGGGTGTTATCAGTGTTATATAGTGTTATTACCTCACACAGGGGGTGTTATCAGTGTTATATAGTGTTATTACCCCTCACACAGGGGGTGTTATCAGTCTTATTACCTCACACAGGGGGGTGTTATCAGTCTTATTACCTCACACAGGGGGGTGTTATCAGTCTTATTACCTCACACAGGGGGGTGTTATCAGTCTTATTAACTCACACAGGGGGGTGTTATCAGTCTTATTAACTCACACAGGGGGGTGTTATCAGTCTTATTAACTCACACAGGGGGGGTGTTATCAGTCTTATTAACTCACACAGGGGGGTGTTATCAGTCTTATTAACTCACACAGGGGGGTGTTTTCAGTCTTCTTACCTCACACAGGGGGTGTTTTCAGTCTTCTTACCTCACACAGGGGGGTGTTTTCAGTGTTATTACCTCACACAGGGGGTGTTTTCAGTGTTATTACCTCACACAGGGGGTGCTTTCAGTGTTATTACCTCACACAGGGGGTGCTTTCAGTGTTATTACCTCACACAGGGGGGTGTTTTCAGTCTTATTACCTCACACAGGGGGGTGTTTTCAGTCTTATTACCTCACACAGGGGGGTGTTTTCAGTCTTATTACCTCACACAGGGGGTGTTTTCAGTGTTATTACCTCACACAGGGGGTGTGATCAGTCTTATTACCTCACACAGGGGGTGTTTTCAGTCTTATTACCTCACACAGGGGGTGTTTTCAGTCTTATTACCTCACACAGGGGGTGTTTTCAGTGTTATTACCTCACACAGGGGGTGTTATCAGTGTTATATAGTGTTATTACCTCACACAGGGGGTGTTATCAGTGTTATATAGTGTTATTACCTCACCGTTGCGGATTCCCAGTGGTGACGTCACAGCTCTACAATATGACTGTGCAGTCCGGGTTGCATCATGCCCATCTGCTTTCTCTCTCAGGTGCGCGATCTCCGCCCACGTGACCGGGCACCATCAGCGTTTTGTGCGCGTTTGATTGGATATGAATGGTTACTTTGGACGTTCATCCCTCTTATCGTTTGACCAATCACGGATCCCCCTATTAACCACCGCCTTCCGTCTGACCAATGAGAAGACGGAACTGCAGTCCTAGACCAATCACGTGTCTGTGTTCTGTCAATTCCGCTCACTGCAGCTGCTGCGACTCTTACCAGGATCGGGAGCGCCTGAGTCTTGTCCGCCAGGTGAGGTGTCCGGGGGGGCTCTGCTGCGCCTCCTGCCCCCAGACTCCGGGGTATGCGCCCACCCACAGCTGCCCCTCCCCGTCCTCTTCATCCACATGCTCAGTGCCAGGGGTGAGGGGGTCTACAGCCCACCACGTCCAGGGGTCACCGTGCTGTGTCCCCTTCTCCTGGGTCCATGTGCCGCAGGTGAGGGAGTCTTTAACCCCGATGTCTGGATGCCGCAGGTGAGGGGGCCCCCCCCCCCCCCCTTCCCCGGTTTCTGGCTGGGTGCCGCAGGAGAGGGGGTCTCCCCCCACTAACCCCCCCCCCCCTCCCCCGTGTCTGGCTGGGTGCCGCAGGAGAGGGGGTCTCCCCCCACTAACCCCCCCCCCCCCTCCCCCGTGTCTGGCTGGGTGCCGCAGGAGAGGGGGTCTCCCCCCACTAACCCCCCCCCTCCCCCGTGTCTGGCTGGGTGCCGCAGGAGAGGGGGTTTTTCTCCCCCGGTGTCTGGCTGGGTGCCGCAGGTGAGGGGGGTTTTTCTTCCCCGGTGTCTGGCTGGGTGCCGCAGGTGAGGGGGGTTTTTCTTCCCCGGTGTCTGGCTGGGCGCCGCAGGTGAGGGGGGTTTTTCTTCCCCGGTGTCTGGCTGGGCGCCGCAGGTGAGGGGGGTTTTTCTTCCCCGGTGTCTGGCTGGGCGCCGCAGGTGAGGGGGGTTTTTCTTCCCCGGTGTCTGGCTGGGCGCCGCAGGTGAGGGGGGTTTTTCTTCCCCGGTGTCTGGCTGGGCGCCGCAGGTGAGGGGGGTTTTTCTTCCCCGGTGTCTGGCTGGGCGCCGCAGGTGAGGGGGGTTTTTCTTCCCCGGTGTCTGGCTGGGCGCCGCAGGTGAGGGGGGTTTTTCTTCCCCGGTGTCTGGCTGGGCGCCGCAGGTGAGGGGGGTTTTTCTTCCCCGGTGTCTGGCTGGGCGCCGCAGGTGAGGGGGGTTTTTCTTCCCCGGTGTCTGGCTGGGCGCCGCAGGTGAGGGGGGTTTTTCTTCCCCGGTGTCTGGCTGGGCGCCGCAGGTGAGGGGGGTTTTTCTTCCCCGGTGTCTGGCTGGGCGCCGCAGGTGAGGGGGGTTTTTCTTCCCCGGTGTCTGGCTGGGCGCCGCAGGTGAGGGGGGTTTTTCTCCCCCCGGTGTCTGGCTGGGCGCCGCAGGTGAGGGGGGTTTTTCTCCCCCCGGTGTCTGGCTGGGCGCCGCAGGTGAGGGGGGTTTTTCTCCCCCCGGTGTCTGGCTGGGCGCCGCAGGTGAGGGGGGTTTTTCTCCCCCCGGTGTCTGGCTGGGCGCCGCAGGTGAGGGGGGTTTTTCTCCCCCCGGTGTCTGGCTGGGCGCCGCAGGTGAGGGGGGTTTTTCTCCCCCCGGTGTCTGGCTGGGCGCCGCAGGTGAGGGGGGTTTTTCTCCCCCCGGTGTCTGGCTGGGCGCCGCAGGTGAGGGGGGTTTTTCTCCCCCCGGTGTCTGGCTGGGCGCCGCAGGTGAGGGGGGTTTTTCTCCCCCCGGTGTCTGGCTGGGCGCCGCAGGTGAGGGGGGTTTTTCTCCCCCCGGTGTCTGGCTGGGCGCCGCAGGTGAGGGGGGTTTTTCTCCCCCCGGTGTCTGGCTGGGCGCCGCAGGTGAGGGGGGTTTTTCTCCCCCCGGTGTCTGGCTGGGCGCCGCAGGTGAGGGGGGTTTTTCTCCCCCCGGTGTCTGGCTGGGCGCCGCAGGTGAGGGGGGTTTTTCTCCCCCCGGTGTCTGGCTGGGCGCCGCAGGTGAGGGGGGTTTTTCTCCCCCCGGTGTCTGGCTGGGCGCCGCAGGTGAGGGGGGTTTTTCTCCCCCCGGTGTCTGGCTGGGCGCCGCAGGTGAGGGGGGTTTTTCTCCCCCCGGTGTCTGGCTGGGCGCCGCAGGTGAGGGGGGTTTTTCTCCCCCCGGTGTCTGGCTGGGCGCCGCAGGTGAGGGGGGTTTTTCTCCCCCCGGTGTCTGGCTGGGCGCCGCAGGTGAGGGGGGTTTTTCTCCCCCCGGTGTCTGGCTGGGCGCCGCAGGTGAGGGGGGTTTTTCTCCCCCCGGTGTCTGGCTGGGCGCCGCAGGTGAGGGGGGTTTTTCTCCCCCCGGTGTCTGGCTGGGCGCCGCAGGTGAGGGGGGTTTTTCTCCCCCCGGTGTCTGGCTGGGCGCCGCAGGTGAGGGGGGTTTTTCTCCCCCCGGTGTCTGGCTGGGCGCCGCAGGTGAGGGGGGTTTTTCTCCCCCCGGTGTCTGGCTGGGCGCCGCAGGTGAGGGGGGTTTTTCTCCCCCCGGTGTCTGGCTGGGCGCCGCAGGTGAGGGGGGTTTTTCTCCCCCCGGTGTCTGGCTGGGCGCCGCAGGTGAGGGGGGTTTTTCTCCCCCCGGTGTCTGGCTGGGCGCCGCAGGTGAGGGGGGTTTTTCTCCCCCCGGTGTCTGGCTGGGCGCCGCAGGTGAGGGGGGTTTTTCTCCCCCCGGTGTCTGGCTGGGCGCCGCAGGTGAGGGGGGTTTTTCTCCCCCCGGTGTCTGGCTGGGCGCCGCAGGTGAGGGGGGTTTTTCTCCCCCCGGTGTCTGGCTGGGCGCCGCAGGTGAGGGGGGTTTTTCTCCCCCCGGTGTCTGGCTGGGCGCCGCAGGTGAGGGGGGTTTTTCTCCCCCCGGTGTCTGGCTGGGCGCCGCAGGTGAGGGGGGTTTTTCTCCCCCCGGTGTCTGGCTGGGCGCCGCAGGTGAGGGGGGTTTTTCTCCCCCCGGTGTCTGGCTGGGCGCCGCAGGTGAGGGGGGTTTTTCTCCCCCCGGTGTCTGGCTGGGCGCCGCAGGTGAGGGGGGTTTTTCTCCCCCCGGTGTCTGGCTGGGCGCCGCAGGTGAGGGGGGTTTTTCTCCCCCCGGTGTCTGGCTGGGCGCCGCAGGTGAGGGGGGTTTTTCTCCCCCCGGTGTCTGGCTGGGCGCCGCAGGTGAGGGGGGTTTTTCTCCCCCCGGTGTCTGGCTGGGCGCCGCAGGTGAGGGGGGTTTTTCTCCCCCCGGTGTCTGGCTGGGCGCCGCAGGTGAGGGGGGTTTTTCTCCCCCCGGTGTCTGGCTGGGCGCCGCAGGTGAGGGGGGTTTTTCTCCCCCCGGTGTCTGGCTGGGCGCCGCAGGTGAGGGGGGTTTTTCTCCCCCCGGTGTCTGGCTGGGCGCCGCAGGTGAGGGGGGTTTTTCTCCCCCCGGTGTCTGGCTGGGCGCCGCAGGTGAGGGGGGTTTTTCTCCCCCCGGTGTCTGGCTGGGCGCCGCAGGTGAGGGGGGTTTTTCTCCCCCCGGTGTCTGGCTGGGCGCCGCAGGTGAGGGGGGTTTTTCTCCCCCCGGTGTCTGGCTGGGCGCCGCAGGTGAGGGGGGTTTTTCTCCCCCCGGTGTCTGGCTGGGCGCCGCAGGTGAGGGGGGTTTTTCTCCCCCCGGTGTCTGGCTGGGCGCCGCAGGTGAGGGGGGTTTTTCTCCCCCCGGTGTCTGGCTGGGCGCCGCAGGTGAGGGGGGTTTTTCTCCCCCCGGTGTCTGGCTGGGCGCCGCAGGTGAGGGGGGTTTTTCTCCCCCCGGTGTCTGGCTGGGCGCCGCAGGTGAGGGGGGTTTTTCTCCCCCCGGTGTCTGGCTGGGCGCCGCAGGTGAGGGGGGTTTTTCTCCCCCCGGTGTCTGGCTGGGCGCCGCAGGTGAGGGGGGTTTTTCTCCCCCCGGTGTCTGGCTGGGCGCCGCAGGTGAGGGGGGTTTTTCTCCCCCCGGTGTCTGGCTGGGCGCCGCAGGTGAGGGGGGTTTTTCTCCCCCCGGTGTCTGGCTGGGCGCCGCAGGTGAGGGGGGTTTTTCTCCCCCCGGTGTCTGGCTGGGCGCCGCAGGTGAGGGGGGTTTTTCTCCCCCCGGTGTCTGGCTGGGCGCCGCAGGTGAGGGGGGTTTTTCTCCCCCCGGTGTCTGGCTGGGCGCCGCAGGTGAGGGGGGTTTTTCTCCCCCCGGTGTCTGGCTGGGCGCCGCAGGTGAGGGGGGTTTTTCTCCCCCCGGTGTCTGGCTGGGCGCCGCAGGTGAGGGGGGTTTTTCTCCCCCCGGTGTCTGGCTGG
Source organism: Anomaloglossus baeobatrachus (assembly GCF_048569485.1). Lineage (NCBI taxonomy): Eukaryota > Metazoa > Chordata > Amphibia > Anura > Aromobatidae > Anomaloglossus > Anomaloglossus baeobatrachus. Next base: position 846,074 of record NC_134354.1, on the reverse strand, counting down.
GCGCCGCAGGTGAGGGGGGTTTTTCTCCCCCCGGTGTCTGGCTGGGCGCCGCAGGTGAGGGGGGTTTTTCTCCCCCCGGTGTCTGGCTGGGCGCCGCAGGTGAGGGGGGTTTTTCTCCCCCCGGTGTCTGGCTGGGCGCCGCAGGTGAGGGGGGTTTTTCTCCCCCCGGTGTCTGGCTGGGCGCCGCAGGTGAGGGGGGTTTTTCTCCCCCCGGTGTCTGGCTGGGCGCCGCAGGTGAGGGGGGTTTTTCTCCCCCCGGTGTCTGGCTGGGCGCCGCAGGTGAGGGGGGTTTTTCTCCCCCCGGTGTCTGGCTGGGCGCCGCAGGTGAGGGGGGGTTTTTCTCCCCCCGGTGTCTGGCTGGGCGCCGCAGGTGAGGGGGGTTTTTCTCCCCCCGGTGTCTGGCTGGGCGCCGCAGGTGAGGGGGGTTTTTCTCCCCCCGGTGTCTGGCTGGGCGCCGCAGGTGAGGGGGGTTTTTCTCCCCCCGGTGTCTGGCTGGGCGCCGCAGGTGAGGGGGGTTTTTCTCCCCCCGGTGTCTGGCTGGGCGCCGCAGGTGAGGGGGGTTTTTCTCCCCCCGGTGTCTGGCTGGGCGCCGCAGGTGAGGGGGGTTTTTCTCCCCCCGGTGTCTGGCTGGGCGCCGCAGGTGAGGGGGGTTTTTCTCCCCCCGGTGTCTGGCTGGGCGCCGCAGGTGAGGGGGGTTTTTCTCCCCCCGGTGTCTGGCTGGGCGCCGCAGGTGAGGGGGGTTTTTCTCCCCCCGGTGTCTGGCTGGGCGCCGCAGGTGAGGGGGGTTTTTCTCCCCCCGGTGTCTGGCTGGGCGCCGCAGGTGAGGGGGGTTTTTCTCCCCCCGGTGTCTGGCTGGGCGCCGCAGGTGAGGGGGGTTTTTCTCCCCCCGGTGTCTGGCTGGGCGCCGCAGGTGAGGGGGGTTTTTCTCCCCCCGGTGTCTGGCTGGGCGCCGCAGGTGAGGGGGGTTTTTCTCCCCCCGGTGTCTGGCTGGGCGCCGCAGGTGAGGGGGGTTTTTCTCCCCCCGGTGTCTGGCTGGGCGCCGCAGGTGAGGGGGGTTTTTTTCTCCCCCCGGTGTCTGGCTGGGCGCCGCAGGTGAGGGGGGTTTTTTTCTCCCCCCGGTGTCTGGCTGGGCGCCGCAGGTGAGGGGGGTTTTTTTCTCCCCCCGGTGTCTGGCTGGGCGCCGCAGGTGAGGGGGGTTTTTCTCCCCCCGGTGTCTGGCTGGGCGCCGCAGGTGAGGGGGGTTTTTCTCCCCCCGGTGTCTGGCTGGGTGCCGCAGGTGAGGGGGTTTTTCTCCCCCCGGTGTCTGGCTGGGTGCCGCAGGTGAGGGGGTTTTTCTCCCCCGGTGTCTGGCTGGGTGCAGCAGGTGAGGGGGTCTTCCCCCCCCTTCTTTCCCCCAGTGTCCGGGCTCCTGGTTGCAGAGATGACCCACAGTGTTCCCTTAGCCTTCTCCTCGGCTCTGGTAGGCATGGTGGCTTGGTGGTGTTGGCTCCTCGTATTCCTTTGTGGTGTTTACTTTCAGGTGTAATGATTCTGCATCTGTTCTTAGATGGTGGTGATGTGAGAAGATGCCTCTGGCAGATCTAAGTTCACATTTCCGTTGTTTTTCATCAGTCACATGCGTTGCTTGGTGCTTGTCGGACTCTGTTGTAAAAGAGAGAGTGATCAGCTAATCGGTCACAATAGCCGGCCGCCGGGTGATCAGCCGATCGCTCACAGCAGCCGGCCACTGAGAATGTGTGCGGGGGGCGGAGCCGAGCGGGGAAGTGTCGGGCTCCATGCACACGTAGCCAGGGTAAATATTGGGTGACTAAGCAAAGCAGTTTGCTTGGTTACCCGATATTTACCTTGGTTACCAGCGTACACCGCTTAGCGCTGGCTCCTTGCACACGTAGCCAGGGTAAATTTCGGGTAACTAAGCAAAGCGCATTGCTTAGTAACCCGATGTGTACCCTGGTTACATGTGCAGGGAGCCAGAGAGAGCATGCGCAGCGAAATCCTACAGATTGCGCTGCTCAAAAAACGTTACAAGCTGCGTTCCTGCCGCCCGACGGTCAGTCGTTCCACGACTGATCTGTCGGGCGGAGCATGCAACGCAGCCTCATCAGTCACAATCCACCGCTCATACGAGTCTATGGGAACAAAGGAAACCGCCAAACGGATTGTGACTGATACAAATTGACGGAAATGGGAACCTAGCCTTATAGAAAGGATCTGCCTCCACGTTCATAGATGTTTGGCCTCCTCCAGGCTATTAGATCTCTAGCATCAGGAGTCTGAAGTTGGGGAGTACACTGTTAATGATTAAGGGGCTAATCCAGGAGGTTTGTCATACATCTCCTCACAATGGTCTGACCTAGCAGAAGTCCATGTCATGTGGAGCTGATTGGCCCCTGGGCCCCCAGATGCTTGCACACATTGTGTATTCTAAGCTTCTGTTTATGGGGTTTATGGGGTGGGGTATCCTAAAACTGCCGTTCACTCGTGTCCTTGTCCCAGAGCGCCCCCTTGTGCTCATTCTGATCAGGAGCCCCTGTGTTACGTGGGTGTGATGTGTGTCCTGCGGATGTCCATAGGAGCAGCTTCTTGTCTGTTTCCAATCCCTGATGGTCACACGGCCTGTAGTATGGATTTTGTTCTGCTGTGTATAAGTGGTTGGGGAGCTGTATCCTGTCAACCAGGTGATAAACCTCCCATTCCCCTCCCACAGGTCATCATGCCGTCTGTCCCCCCTGAATCGGAATCTGTCTCTTCTCCTCACCTTGCTAATAATCGCGTCACCAATGGTACTGTGAACGCAGAGCTTAGCGCGGAGCGGAAGTGGATCCGCCCAGACCTCCCCAGCAAGTGCACATGGCAGCTGGGAACGTCACCGGCCGAGTCCCCGCATCACCATGTGCCCCTGTAAGTATAATATGGGCAGCAGTCCTCCAGACACATCTGCTCGCTGCTACCTATGCAGGGACTAAGCAATCCTCTTTAATCCAGTAACCCCAGTCCATCCATCCTCCCGAACATCCTGCAGAAGATTGGTCACACTCCACTCGTTAGGATCAACAAGATCGGGAAGAGGCATGGACTCAAGTGTGAGCTGTGTAAGTAGCCACCGGACGGAGAGTGTCCGTCTCTTATTAGTTGCCCCCTTTCTTGCTAATCCTGTGTGTTCTCTGTACACGTTTTGATCTCCCCTTGTGTCTGTGTCCTGCAGTGGCCAAGTGCGAGTTCTTCAATGCCGGAGGCAGTGTGAAGGATCGGATCAGTCTGCGCATGGTGGAGGATGCGGAGAGAGAAGGGGTTCTTAAACCAGGAGACACCATTATAGAACCAACATCTGGAAACACTGGTGAGAATATAGGCGGCTTTATTACACGTGGCTTGCGTTACATTACTCCCCCCACACAGTGTGACCAGTGCCCCCCCGCATAGTGTGACCAGTGCTGGTGGCTGGAGACAGCGGTATTACATGTGGCTTGCATTATATAACTGTATATTAGATTCTCGTCCTTAAGTTGTGACGGGTGGTGCCGGCCCACTGGCTACTGAGGTGGCAGATACATATAGAAGTGGTGAGACAAGTTTGATCCCAATGTAGATGTTGAACCTTCACAGCTCCAGCACCTCGTTTTCTGGTCTCCATGTGACCGGAGGAGATGATGTCCTTTCTGAACGCTCTGGATCCCAAGGGTCAGAGCAGATGTGTGGGTGGCGAAGGTCTTGTTTGTCTGGTAGCGTTGTAGTCACAGCGGATAGTCCAGCATTGTTCAAGTCTCGGCCTCATTCTCTTCCCCTCCATATCTCACTGTATAGTATCCTATATCTCATACCTTCCTTCTCAGGGATCGGCCTGGCCCTGGCTGCTGCAGTGAAGGGATACCGCTGTATTATTGTAATGCCGGAGAAGATGAGTATGGAGAAAGTAAGTTTATCAGGAGCGCTATGTAATGTATACTGCTCGTGTGGAACCTTGCAGTGCTCTCCCCGGCCAAGCTCTAGACGATCTAGTACAGAGCTCACATTTCGAATGTGTCCACGCTATTATTGGCATCGGTCCACTCCGGTTTTACTATTCCACTGCACATGTTGCTCCATGCTGTTACTGGGTTTCCAGGGAACATACTAGATGTAAAATATCCTACTAAAAATCATCATTTCAGAACTTTCACGACCTTAATGTCGCTCATACTCTGTACAAATCTATAAAATTGTCCAAAATTTGTTTAATGTAAGAAGAGATCCAGTGCAGAAAGGAAGGCACTCTTCAATATAAATTTCCATGTGGTTTATTCCTTGTGCACACATGTGAAAGGTAGGTACAGACAGCCCCTAAGCAGGAGAAAAATGACTAGCGACGCGTTTCGACCGTATTACACGGTCTTAGGCGGGCTTTGCACGCTGCGACATCGGTAACAATGTGTTAGCGATGCTGCAGCGATAGTCCCGCCCCCGTCGCACGTGCAATATCTAGTGAACGCTGCCGTAGCGATTATTATCGCTACGGCAGCTTCACACGCACATACCTGCCGTGCGACGTCCCTCTGGCCGGCGACCCGCCTCCTTCCTAAGGGGGCGGGTCGTGTGGCGTCACAGCGACGTCACACGGCAGGCGGCCAATTGAAGCGGAGGGGCGGAGATGAGCAGGATGTAAACATCCCGCCCACCTCCGTCCTTCTCATTGCAGCCGGGAGGCAGGTAAGGTGATGATCCTCGCTCCTGCGGCTTCACACACAGCGATGTGTGCTGCCGCAGGAGCGAGTAACAACATCGCACCTGTCGCTGCATCGGCATTATGGAAATGTCGGAGGCTGCACCGATGATACGATAACGACGCTTTTGCGGTCGTTCATCGTATCAAAAAGGTTTTACCACGTTGCGATATCGACTGCGACGCCGGATGTGTGTCACTTTCGATTTGACCCCATCGACATCGCACGTGCGATGTCGCAACGTGCAAAGCCGCCCTTAGTCAGACATCACTAAGACCGTATAATACGGTCGAAACGCGTCGCTAGTCATATTTTTTCCCCTACTTAGAGGCTGTCTGTACCTACTTTTCACATGTGTGCACATGGAATAAACCATATGGAAATTTATATTGAAGAGTGCCTCCTTTCTGCGCTGGATTTCTTCTTACATGCTTGCAGCTGCCCGGCCGATTGTCCGTGCTGCGGAGAGAAGGCCTGGAGACTTGGAGTGGGTGAGCTGAATTCCTTTGTCATTCAAAATTTGTTTAATGGGGTAAATCAAAAGGTCAAACCTACAATAATGTGATTTAATTGTTCTAACGCTCTTATAACTGGGGCTATGGCTGTGTCAGACTCACTGATCGGCCCCATCATTTACACCAGGGGTCTCAAACACGCGGGCCGCATGCGGCCCCTCAGGGTGGTTCGTGCGGCCCACAGGCCCGTGCCCCTGGTCACTATCGCGGCAGGTGCAGGGGCCGCAGCCACTGTCTGCGATTTATGTCAGATGAATGTGTTGCTGGGGCTGCGCTCTCGCGCCGGCAATACAATCATCTCACATAAATCACTGACAGTGACACTGCAGCTGCCGCGATAGTGACCGGGGGCACGGGCCTGGGGGCCGCACGAAGCAGAGAGGAGGGAGCGCGGGACAGGTGAGAAGAAGTGTGTGTGTGTGTGTGTGTGTGTGTGTGTGTGTGATGTTAACCCCTTAGCGACCTATGACGTACTGGGTACGTTATGGCTCCCTGGTACTTAAGGACCCATGACATACCCATTACGTCATGGCAAAATCGCAGCCCCGGAGGCTGCGATCACTGCAAATACCTTAGATTCGGGGAGGAGGGGACCTCAGGAGGGGTGGTGTCTCCTCCCCGGACGTACGGAGGCTGTGATTGGCTGACGAATGCCGTTCAGCCAATCACAGCAACTAATGTTTCAGCCATTGAAAATCGCTGAAACATTGAAATCCAGCCAAGATCAGTGCAGCTGTAGCCCTGATCATTGGCTGGAGCTGGGTGACCTGTGTTTCACCCGCCCCCAGCTCTGATTGGAGAGACCGGCCTTGTGACCGATCTCTCCAATTACTGTGGATCTGGGGCCGGAGACCGCCCACTCAGCTTCACTCCGGCGTCTGTGACTCTGTGGAAGGTGAGGGGATCTGCTGACCCATTACTATAGGATGGGGACAAAGTGCGCACATTACTATGGGACGGGGATAAGGCTGGGGACATTACTATAGGATGGGGACATTACAAGGATGGGCACAATACTATTGGATCAGGAGATTATTACTATAGTATGGGGACATTAGGATAGGGACTAGGATGGGCACATTATTATAGGATTGGGACTAGGATGGGCACATTACTATAGGATAGGGACAAGGATGGGCACATGACTATAGGATGGGGACATTACTACAGGATGGGGACAAGGTGGGCACATTACTGTAGGATAGGGACATTACTACAAGGGAACAAGGATGGGAAACATTACTATAGAATAGGGATAATGCTGGGGACATTACTATAGGGTGGGGACTAGGATGGGGACATTACTATAGGATAGGGACTAGGATGGGCACATTACTATAGGATGGGGACAAGGATGGGCACATGACTATAGGATGGGGACATTACTACAGGATGGGGACAAGGTGGGCACATTACTGTAGGATAGGGACATTACTACAAGGGGACAAGGATGGGAAACATTACTATAGAATAGGGATAATGCTGGGGACATTACTATAGGGTGGGGACTAATTTGGCACATTACTAAAGGATGGGCACATTACTATAGAATGGGGACAGTACTATAGGATGGGGACATTGCTACAAGGGGACAAGGATGGGGAACATTACTATAAGATGGGGGACATTACTATAGGATAGGGACAAGGATGAACACATTACTATAACATGGGGACAAGGATGAACACATTACTGCAAAATGGGGACAAAGATGGGGAACATTACTGTGGGATGGGGCACAATACACCAAGGGGACAAGGATGGGCACGTTACAAGATGGGGAACATTGCTAAAAGATGTTGGTCAAAATTTCTATATAGTGCTAATTGTAAGACTATTAGTTACAAGAAAGGAATAAAATGTAAAAAAAAAAAAAAAGGTTTATATTTAAACAAAGAATGTGCACGTTTGCTATAATGAACAAGTGAAAATGTTGAAAATCAGTGATCCCAAGGTGTGTAAAAAAAAATAAAAATAAATAAAATAAAAAATATATGGTACCAATAAAAATGTCACTTTGTCCTGCAAAGAATGCGGCCCCCCAAATTATTTTTTTTCCTCTGTGCGGCCCATACACCCAGCCCAGTTTGAGACCCCTGATTTACACCGATCACATTCCTCCATGTCACACAGTATCGGAGTGTAGGAGGGGGCCAGGATACTCTTACTAGGTGCTGTATATAATGTGTGACTATATTACAGTGTGAGCTCTGCTGTCATACATGTATTATACTTATATGTACAGGAATAGATAGAAGGTTTGTTAGTGGCAGGAAGAGGAATATGCAGGTGCTGGGAAGTACAGAGCTGGATACTTTTGGTAACTAAGGGAACAGTGCCCTGTTTCAGGTGTGTGTCGGATTGGCCAGCCCCTTTCCTCCTCTGGACTGTGTGGTTTACCTCTCTATGGGGCTGTATTCGTTTAATTGGATGCCATTCGGTCTGTCCAGCGCTCTTGTGACGCCCTGGACCCCAGGGGTCACAGAATAACCCCACATACACACACAACCCCTCCCCTGGTAGGGAACATCCTTCAAACAAAAACCCTTGTTGCCTCCTCCAGGGTCTGATGTCCACACCAGGTGGGGCGGAGCCAGGTGGTTGGCCCCACCCACCGAGGAGTTCACAGGCCTGGAGGCGGGAAAAGTAGTTAGTCAAGTTAGAGCAGTCATGGCGAACCTTTTACAGGCCGAGTGCCCAAACTGTAGCCTTAAACCCATTTTTTTTTTTTTTTTCCGAAGTGCCAACCAATCCTATTATGTAAATAATTGATTGTAACCTTACCTTTGCCGTCTTCTCTTCTCCTCAGCAGGGGGCACCATGCTCATACATGCTTACCACACATTGAAGCTGAGCCCCTGCCCTTTCCAGACACAGCAGTTGGATTGATCTCTCTGGAAAAAATTGCAGCATATTAGACATAGATTTTAGCCTGGAATGCAATCAGATGTCACCCTGTAATCCACATCTACATTGCAAAGTCTGAACATCCTGAAATCCCATAAAGATGTACGAGTTGCTCCCCTCCCCTTTCATTGTGTAGTTCTGTCCCCCTTCCTGGTAAACATGTCCCCCATCCTGAATATATAATTCCTACATTCTGGTATATTTGTCCCCATCATGGCCCCATCCTGGTAAATGTACCCCATTCCTGGTAAATGTCCTCCACTCTGGTAAATGTACCCCATCCTGGTAAATGTACCCCATCCTGGTAAATGTACCCCATCATTGTAAATGTACCCCATCATTGTAAATGTACCCCATCATTGTAAATGTACCCCATCATTGTAAATGTACCCCATCATTGTAAATGTATCCCATCCTGGCATGTTCCCCCATGCTGTTAAATGACCCCATCCTGGTAAATGTACCTCATCCAGGCATGTTCCCTTATCCTGGTAAATGTCCCCTTTCCTGGTAATTGTACCTCATCCTGATAAATGTTCCCCATCCTGGCATTTGTTCATGTACCCCCATTCTGGTAAATGTACCCCTTACTGGCATGTTCATCTTCCTGCTAAATGTACCCCATCCTTGCAGTCATGTTTCCCCCCCCATCCTTGCAGTCATGTTTCCCCCCCCATCCTTGCAGTCATGTTTCCCCCCCCCCCATCCTTGCAGTCATGTTTCCCCCCCCATCCTTGCAGTCATGTTTACCCCCCCCATCCTTGCAGTCATGTTTTCCCCCCATCCTTGCAGTCATGTTTCCCCCCCCCATCCTTGCAGTCATGTTTCCCCCCCCATCCTTGCAGTCATGTTTCCCCCCCATCCTTGCAGTCATGTTTCCCCCCCATCCTTGCAGTCATGTTTCCCCCCCCATCCTTGCAGTCATGTTTCCCCCCCATCCTTGCAGTCATGTTTCCCCCCCATCCTTGCAGTCATGTTTCCCCCCCCATCCTTGCAGTCATGTTTCCCCCCCATCCTTGCAGTCATGTTTCCCCCCTCATCCTTGCAGTCATGTTTCCCCCCCATCCTTGCAGTCATGTTTCCCCCCCCATCCTTGCAGTCATGTTTCCCCCCCCATCCTTGCAGTCATGTTTCCCCCCCCATCCTTGCAGTCATGTTTCCCCCCCATCCTTGCAGTCATGTTTCCCCCCCATCCTTGCAGTCATGTTTCCCCCCCCCCCATCCTTGCAGTCATGTTTCCCCCCCCCCCATCCTTGCAGTCATGTTTCCCCCCCCCCATCCTTGCAGTCATGTTTCCCCCCCCCATCCTTGCAGTCATGTTTCCCCCCCCCCATCCTTGCAGTCATGTTTCCCCCCCCATCCTTGCAGTCATGTTTCCCCCCCCCATCCTTGCAGTCATGTTTCCCCCCCCCCATCCTTGCAGTCATGTTTCCCCCCCCCCATCCTTGCAGTCATGTTTCCCCCCCCCCATCCTTGCAGTCATGTTTCCCCCCCCCCCATCCTTGCAGTCATGTTTCCCCCCCCCATCCTTGCAGTCATGTTTCCCCCCCCCATCCTTGCAGTCATGTTTCCCCCCCCCCATCCTTGCAGTCATGTTTCCCCCCCCCCCATCCTTGCAGTCATGTTTCCCCCCCCCCATCCTTGCAGTCATGTTCCCCCCCCCCCATCCTTGCAGTCATGTTCCCCCCCCCCCCATCCTTGCAGTCATGTTCCCCCCCCCCCCATCCTTGCAGTCATGTTCCCCCCCCCATCCTTGCAGTCATGTTTCCCCCCCCCCATCCTTGCAGTCATGTTTCCCCCCCCCCATCCTTGCAGTCATGTTTCCCCCCCCCCCATCCTTGCAGTCATGTTTCCCCCCCCCCCATCCTTGCAGTCATGTTCCCCCCCCCCCCCCATCCTTGCAGTCATGTTCCCCCCCCCCCCATCCTTGCAGTCATGTTCCCCCCCCCCCATCCTTGCAGTCATGTTTCCCCCCCCCATCCTTGCAGTCATGTTTCCCCCCCCCCCCATCCTTGCAGTCATGTTTCCCCCCCCCCCCATCCTTGCAGTCATGTTTCCCCCCCCCCCCCATCCTTGCAGTCATGTTTCCCCCCCCCCCCATCCTTGCAGTCATGTTTCCCCCCCCCCCCATCCTTGCAGTCATGTTTCCCCCCCCCCCATCCTTGCAGTCATGTTTCCCCCCCCCCCCATCCTTGCAGTCATGTTTCCCCCCCCCCCCCCATCCTTGCAGTCATGTTCCCCCCCCCCATCCTTGCAGTCATGTTCCCCCCCCCCATCCTTGCAGTCATGTTTCCCCCCCCCCCCATCCTTGCAGTCATGTTTCCCCCCCCCCCCCATCCTTGCAGTCATGTTTCCCCCCCCCCCATCCTTGCAGTCATGTTTCCCCCCCCCCCCATCCTTGCAGTCATGTTTCCCCCCCCCCCCCCCCCATCCTTGCAGTCATGTTTCCCCCCCCCCCATCCTTGCAGTCATGTTTCCCCCCCCCCCCATCCTTGCAGTCATGTTCCCCCCCCCCCCCCATCCTTGCAGTCATGTTTTCCCCCATCTTTGCAGCCATATATGCCCCTGTGCTCTGTCGGTTTGCTCCCGTGCTCCCCATGTGTCCCCCGTGCTCCCCATGTGTCCCCCGTGCTCCCCATGTGTCCCCCGTGCTCCCCATGTGTCCCCCGTGCTCCCCATGTGTCCCCCGTGCGCGCTCTGTACCCCACACCTTGGCACAGCCGCACACAGCTTAAAAATAAAAAAACTCACCTTTTCAACACCTGCGCCATCGCTGCGTCCTCAGTTCACTTCCCGCGCGGCCACAAGACACTGGTACCGCCTACTGACGCTCCTCCGTCTCCTAGGCAACAGGAGAGGAGGCGTGTCAGGAGGAGGAGAGATGTCTCCTCTGCTAAACACCAATTTGCATGTCGGCGCGACCACACTGACAGTGCAAACTGGCTGAATGTGGCGACAGCGCGCGTGCCAACAAAAAGGGCTCTGCGTGCCCAGTTTGGCACGCATGCCATAGGTTCGCCATCACTGAGTTAGAGAGTCAAGTGGAGGAGTTTGGAGGTTGAAGTGGAGAGACTGTGTGTGTCTGTGCCTGGGCTCTGACCCAATCAGCAAGGTCGGCAGACGGTGGTGGCTGTCTGCAGGAGTTAGTGGAGGTCTGCGGAACCGTAGGACCGGGGTCGGGCGGTGGCCCGCCGGTACCGAACCGGGTAGCGGATTGAAGCTAAGCACCAAGGCAGGGTACTCAGACCCCAACTAGGCTCGGAAGCCGCCGTAACGGTCAAATTCTCTGATTGCAGTCTGAACCTCAGGGGTTCATTCCCTCCCAAGTCCCGTCAGAAGGCAACAGCCCAACCCGTCCGGATAAGAGCCACCGCCAACGGCTAGAAATCCAAGGGCCAGCGCCTGCGGGCAAAACGGGCTCTCCCGACACGTACAAGCCGGGGAGCGGACCACCTGTGGGAATCCTAAGGGGTCAAACACTTACACACAGGTGCAGGGAAAGACAGCTGCCATCAACCCGTCCGGGGAGAGTGAAGACGCCGCAGCCGACTGCGGGCCCCGTCCAGCCAGCCGTTTGGTTTACCAGAGACTCTGTTATTGACTACCTGAGTGAGTACACTAGTGCCATTCGGCACAGCACTGCACCGTATCGCTGACCCCGCATCCGCGCTGCCTCCCCGCATCGGCACCCGCACCTATCCCCTATCCACCGACATCCACTTTCCCAACCGGGGCCCCTGGGACCAACAGCCCCTATCCACGGAGGGGCCAACACCTCAGCTACTCCCCGCCATCGCTCCCGGGAACTCCCGTCACCAGCAGTGGTGGTGCCCACCATCACCACAACCCCGTGGGTGGCGTCACAACCGACATCCCACCACCAAACCTTCCCTTTTCACTCGTGGGCGAGGAGGCGCTGCTCGAGTCCCCGGGTCCGGCCCCGTGCTTGAGCCACCGAGGAGCAGAAGCTCCGGACCCGAGCGCCAGCGATTTCCCAAGGCGAGCGGCGTTCCCAAAAACCCCTCTCCGCCTGCGTCACTCTAGGTACCTTTCAACAGCTGATGGAAAAGTGCTTGGGGACTTGAACTTTTAAGCCACCCTCATTTATGTGGATGACATTGTCTACTCCAACTCATTCCAAAAACATCTCGACCGACTGAGACAGGTACTTGGGCACTACAATCTGAAGGTGAAACCCTAGAAATGGCATCTCTTCAAGATTGAGATTGAGTATCTAGGTCACACCGTGTCGTGAGATGGAGCACTGCCATCCCAGGAGAAGGTGGCTGCTATCCACAAGTGGCCTGCTCCCAAAACCTTGAGGGAACTAAAAGCCTTTTTAGGACTAGTTGGCTATTACTGCCGCTTCGTAAAGTACTTTGCGGGCCCCCCCAAATGAGTTAGAGAGGAATGGCTGGAGCACCAAAAAATCGGGCCATTCCCTGGTCCCAGAAATAAGATGAGCCCTTGAAGGACTCGCTTACTACAGCACAGATATTGGCTTAGGCAGATTTTGACCAGCCCTTTCACCTGTATACTGATGGTGGCCTCCACGGGCTGGGAGCCATTCTGTCACAGGAACAAGATGGACAGGAAAGAGTTATCACATATGTAAGTAGGTCCTTATGGGACACAGAAACCCCCATAAACTACAATTCGTTTCGTCTGGAGCTTTTGGCCCTCGTGTGGGCTTTGACAGAAACATTTGCAGGCTTCCTGACAGTCACCAAGATTCAAGTCCAAACAGACAACAATCCCTTAGCTCATCTGTAGAATACCAAACTGGGAGCTCTAAAGTAGTGGTGGGTGGCTCGTATAGCCAAGTTTGACTTCAGTATCCATTACCGTGATGCTGCCGCCTAGAGCGCTAATTCGGATGGACTGTCGAGGGTGACCGCTGAGGTTCCCTTAGACCATGATGAATCCTTGGAAGAGGAAAAGACTCCTGACTTCCGAAAGTTCATTCCCCTAGTTGTGGCAGTTCTGTCAGGTGGAGAATCATGTGTACTATCCAAGTCTCTGGGGTGAGCCAAAGAAGAGTGGGGGCGTGCTCAAGTTCAAGATTAAGGTCTGCGACAGATGAAGTAGTGAGTAGCCCAGCAGCAGAAACCGGGCAAGGAAAAAAAAGAGAGCATCTTAATGCCGAAATGAAGAGAGTACTTCACCAGTGGAAATGACTGGAGCTCCGAAAGACCGTACTTTAGTGTAGAAAACAATTCTCCAGAGTCCAAAGTGAGGTGTCAGGTGGCACTCCCGGGAAGCCTGGTGCACAAAGTCGTTGAAGATGTGCTTGAGTTTGGGGCCCACGTCGGCACGATCAAGATTTATCAGTGGCTGCAGCTATACGTGTACTACCCCAGATTGGAGTCTGTAGTAGAAGTCTGTAAGCACTGTCGAATGTGTGATCTTGTTAATGGCATTGAACAGAGGGCACCCATCCAGACCATCCGAAATAAGGAATCATTAGAACTCTTGATAATAGATTATCTTCTCGTGGTACACTCGGCTCGGGGGCCACAGTACTGTTTGGTCATGACTGATCATTTCTCCAAGTTTGTGTGGTCACCCTGACTGGAGATGAGATTGCCGAATCAGCTGCACGAATCATTTGTCACAATTTCATCACAGTGTACGGGTGCCCGACGTGGAACCAGTCTGACCCAAGGTGTATGTTTACAGGGCAAGGTAATGAATCTATATCGTTTGTATGGCATTGAGCGTTCTAGGACCACTCCCCATCATTCCGAGGGCAACGGAGCATGTGAGCGTTTCAACCGGACATTACTCCAGATGCTGAGGACTTTGGAAGAGGATAAGAAAATGCGTTGGCCAGACTACCTATCAGAATTGGTGTGGGCCTATAACAATTGGGTCCACTCCTCTACTGGGTACAATCCCTTCTTGCTGCTGTTCTGGAGAGCTGGACAAGAGGTTTTTGAACTGAACTTAGACCAGCCGGAAGATCTGACAGAGCAAAAGGCCACCTACTGGGTGAAAAAACATCGGCAAGGTTTTCAGACCATCCGACGTCTAGCCGGACAACAGTTGCAGAAGAAAGTTTACAATGGCTGAGGCCCAATCCAGGAGATTCCTCTTTGGCCTGGAGATCAAGTATTCGTCTGAGAGAAGTGCCCCAAGAGCAAATTGAGTGAGAGGTGGGAAGTACAGCCTTACATGGTAATAGAATGGGTGTAAGCTGAAGGTCCCATCTACAAGGTCCAGGTTGAAGACAGTTCGGCTGGTCCCCAAGTTCTCCACCAAAATATCTGAGTCTCCGCCATTCTGAAGTTCCTGCAGCACCAGTAGCCACTGAAGTGCCAAGCCCAGTTCCTGAGACCATGTTATATAAGGATAAGGCTGCACATCAAACTTAGATAATGGTATAATGCCTCAAGCATATGGAAAAATATTTGAAAAATACAATGAAAAATGCTACTTGCTAACTTGAACATGTGAATAATGAATTGCATACCTGCCATGAATATTAGGAAAAAGGAGATATTTAGCAATCGCATTGATCAATGTAACTGAGCCCCAAAACCTCATCAAGGTATATCTCTATATTGGGGTCCCTAGCTCTGTGACCCTAACTGTGTGTCATCTCATTGCAATTAAAAACTGCTGTGGGTGGAGAGGGGCAACCAAGAACTGTCTTATATAGGAGATGGAAAAAACATGGCCGAAAGGGGCGGAGCTGTGTTCACATTCAGAAAAAAAGTTAGTAAGTAGCATTTTTCATTGTATTTTTCAAATATTTTTCCATATGCTTGAGGCATTATACCATTATCTAAGTTTGATGTGCAGCCTTATCCTTATATAGTATGTATTTTTTAGCCTGAGACCATGTTGTCTGGCTATTATGGTGATGAAGACTGTTGGTCCGCTCCAGGAGCGGTTGAGAATCCGGCCTTCTGGTACCAGTGATTCCACAGCCGAACCACTACCGCCACATCAAGAAGAGGAACAGCTGAATCTTCCTGAGATTCCAGTGACAATTGTTTCTCTGGGAAACAATCGGGTTCTGCCCAAAGGTCAGGACCTCTGGTGTTCCCAGAGGTCTACTGCAGGGGTTCCAACAGTCAGATATGTGGTACAGTTTGTCTGCGCTGCCGATGTTCTCTTCTGCTATAGGTGATACATTCCTGTGTTACACTGTGGAACCGTCTGGGATGATGAGAGAGACGGTCACGCTTTGTTGTAGGGGGCCTTGCCAGAGATGAACCTGAAGAAGCTGGCTTTCTTGACTGACTCATGCCCTTACCTCGTCATGGCTGAGGACTGCCATGTTTAAAAAGGGAGGTGTGTAGGAGGTGGCCAGGATTCCCCCACTCCTGCTAGTTGTTGTACTAAAGTGTATTGCATATGTTTGTTTTTAGACTACTAAAAGGTGTAAGCTATTCTGTGTCCTAAAAGTATTGTAGTTACATGCATAGAAATAGGTCTTTTAGTGACAGAGTAATATGCAGGTGCTGGCACACACAGAACTGGATACTTTTGGTAACTAAGGGAACAGTACCACCTGTTCCAGGTGTGTGTTAGATTGGCTGATGTCTCCCATCTTCTCGACTGTGTGTGGTTTAACCCAGCAGAAAAAGTGCAGGAAAGAGTCTGAGAAGACAGACTGGACTGAGAGAGATATAGGAGTGGTTGTGACTCTGACATGGTGTAATCTTGCGGGACACTGCCTGAGGAAACTCCAATAAGCACGGAGTGGGAAGATATACGGTGCCAGCTGCGAAACATCCGTGAGTTGGACCATGGGAGAACCCAGACTTTAGCCAGGCCAGGACCCGTAAGAAGGGAAGACGTCGCCTGAAAGAGCCCAGCTGCCAAGTGCCAGAAGAGAAAAAAATTTCTCTTTTGCCTCGCCCGTAGAAGTGCGCACCAAAGAACCCTACTGTCCCCTGAGAGAGACTTTCTCACAACAGTACCGTGAGTCTACATTTGTGTACCTTATATAGGGCATAGTGTAGACCGCAGTCATTAGATCGCGAAAGCCTTGTGGCCCCAGTATTGGAGGCCAGTCAGACTGTAGCATAGCTAAGTGTATTTCTGATGTTCTGTACTGTTCCCGCTTCTTGTGAGAGTTGACGTGATGGCTGTAGTTTGCCTCAGCTAAGTAGTATACTTGTTTATTACCTCTGCAATTCCTCATACAACCTTTCCACTGCCTTGCTTAGGGGTGGTGAGGGCATTTGCTGCCCTTCCAGGGTGATAGGCAGGCTTGCACCTCCACATGGGGTCTCCGTGGGCTCGCGGCTCTGCGTGGGGTCTCTGTGGGCATGGGCTCGCGCCTCCGGGGGCGCAGACTCACGTCTCTGAGCGGGGTCTTCGGGCTTGCGCCGCCGCATGGGGTCTCTTTACAGAGCTGTATTCATTTCTCCGCAGGTAGACGTTCTCCGTGCTCTGGGAGCAGAGATTGTCCGCACTCCAACCAATGCCCGCTTTGATTCCCCGGAGTCGCATGTTGGGGTTGCTTGGAGATTGAAGAACGAGATCCCCAATTCTCATATCTTGGATCAGGTATTTGGAGAAATGGGGTTTGTTGCATTGGGTATGGGATGGTGGGCAGGGCTGGGTGCATGGGGTGGTGGGCAGGGCTGAGTGTGGCACCGGGCATAGCAGAGTAGATGAGCAGACTCTGCTCTGAAGGACTGAAGCTCAGGGTTGTTCCCTGTTGGATTAAGTGAAGGTGTAAGGCCCTGTCTGGCCACCACGATATGGGCCCTGGGTCATTATAGCTTATGCTCTTCTCTTTATCATCTAGTATCGGAATGCAAGTAATCCTCTTGCTCACTATGATAGCACCGCAGAGGAAATTATCCAGCAGTGTGGCGGTAAGTCGGCCGTGGTGTGGCGGGAAACAGAGACCTTTACCTGACCTGCTTGGGGATAGTCCGTCGTCCTGGGACCGGGCACTGGTTTATGTACAGGTTAGGTTCAGTATGAGACGCTGTGCTGCACAGAAGGTCCCCACAGCCTGGACATGGAGGGGCTCTCTGGCATCGCGATTTAGGGGGGGAGGGCGGCCCGGCCCGGGTACGTTGGGCTTTAGCATACTGTGCGGGTTCTCTACACAGGTTGGATATTGATTACACTACAGCTTCTGGGGAATGTACATGTCATTTTCTGATGTCCAGATAGCTGCTGACTGGATGATGCAGGCAGAAACTTCAGTTATGATCCCTGTTTTTCTGCAGGACGAGTGGACATGGTGGTGGCCGGAGCTGGAACTGGAGGGACAATTACTGGACTGGCACGAAAACTGAAGGAAAAGTGTCCAGACTGCAAGGTGAGGAGGATGAATGTGTAATGTGCATGCGCTGCACACATTGGATATGTGAGCCATGGCACGACACAAAGCAGATAACTTCTTACTGTGGCCTCAGACTAAAAAAGATAATGCACCCCCGGTCTAGAGGTGGAGTCTAACGCCGGTACTGCACATGTGTGGTAATCTTAGCGATGACCGTCTCCGGATGAGATGGGCACATGCATGGTAGCGGGCTGATCCCCATGTGGCCCAGACCGTCTGTATACATGACTTATAAAGCTGTCATGACGCCTATACAGGAGACTGGAAGAAAAGATGTTTTCACTTTTTCTTAGGTAGTCGGGGTGGATCCAGAAGGTTCAATTCTAGCAGAGCCTGAGGTGCTGAACCAGACAGACAAGACGGGATACGAGGTGGAAGGGATCGGATATGACTTCATTCCCACTGTGCTAGACCGGACGGTAAGACATCACCTCATGATGGTGAGACTATGCCTGGATTAACCAGTAACTTTTCAGTCATAGATCTGTGGCAGAATAGCTGGATTATCAGTAATCGTAGAGATCTGTGGTGGTAGAGGAAAAGCTGGAGAATTGGGGACCATAGTCTAGCGATTCCACCGCAGATCACTATCAGTGATAGTAGAGATCTGTCGGGGCAGCGAAGGGATCTATGTGCAGGACAGTGTGATCCTCTTGAAGCTGACATTGCGGATTCTCTACCTGGCAGGTGGTTGATAAATGGTACAAGTCAAGTGATGAAGAGTCTTTCTCTATGGCCCGAGCACTGATCAAGGAGGAAGGACTGCTGTGTGGTGAGTTCAGAAGTGTTATGAAGATGCAGATTATAATTTGCCAACACAGTGCAATGTTGGTTGCCCTCTGAGTGTTCATCCGGCGAGGGCCGCCATGGGCTGCCCGGTGACAGTGACTTTCTCTTGGCAGGAGGCAGTTCTGGCAGTGCCATGAGTGTAGCTGTGACTGCTGCACAAGACCTGGAGGAAGGACAGAGATGTGTGGTGATCCTGCCGGACTCTGTGCGGAATTACATGTAAGAGTCCATGTGCCGCCTGCTGCCGCGTTCACACCACGTGTTTGGAGCAGACCTGAGAATCCCTAACACATTTTATTTGTTCTCAGGTCCAAGTTCCTCAGTGATAAATGGATGACTCAGAAACAATTCCTTAAGGTGGAGGAACTGGAGGGAAGTAAACCCTGGTAAGAGGGGGTGCCAGCTTTTCATTTTAGGCTTTATTTTCTTCAGGATATTTTGATCTGATATGTGGCCTCCAGGTGTATCTGCCTTGTGCTTGTCTTTTTTCTGGAGATGGTTGTTGAGGACACGAAAGGACTTATTGTGCCGTTCAGTATGACATTGAGAGAGATATAGATAGAGATAGATTGAGATTATATATATATATATATAATATATATATATATATATATATATATATATATATATATATATATATATATATATATATATATATATATATAATCTCAATCTCAATCAATGTGCATTGTGGTATTTCATGGTTGAGCTAATCTCTCATGTATGGCACAATGTGA
The DNA here is from genome assembly GCF_048569485.1 of Anomaloglossus baeobatrachus. Classification (NCBI taxonomy): domain Eukaryota; kingdom Metazoa; phylum Chordata; class Amphibia; order Anura; family Aromobatidae; genus Anomaloglossus; species Anomaloglossus baeobatrachus. The sequence continues at coordinate 827,110 of NC_134354.1, read as the reverse complement.
CCATGTGCATGACTGTCATTTGCTGCTTCAATATTCCCTCATTTGTTATCTTCAGGTGGTGGAACGTCAAGGTTTCGTCATTATCTCTTTCTGCCCCCCTGACTGTCCTCCCAACTGTCAGCTGCAGCCAGACAATCCAGCTCCTCCGAGAAAAAGGTTTTGACCAAGTTCCCATTGTGTCAGAGTCTGGGTGAGTCACGGCACGACGAGTGCGCAGCCACACGGCTGTATCTGTGCTGCGGGTGATTATTATAACTTAATCTATAAGACTGCGGCAGACTGAACAACCTCTTAGACAGCCCCTTGCTTGCGGGCCTGTCCTCAGCCCCAAGCTGGCGGCCCCCGTGCCTGCGGGCTGTTCCCTGCCCCCACGCCCTGTCCCCAGCCCCATGCGCTGCTGTTGGCTCTTTACATTACTACACACGGTGACCTATTGTGGCCGGTGTTATATCTTGCAGGTTAGTTCTTGGTATGGTGACACTTGGGAACATGCTGTCGTCTGTGCTGGCCGGGAAGGTGAAATCCTCAGATCCTGTAACCAAAGTAATTTACAAGCAATTCACACAGGTACAGCGGGAGATTGTGGGGTGAATGTTATCAGACGTTGGCAATATGGCTGGTCCTCGTGGTGCTGAGTCTGTGGTCCAGCCGCTCTAAAGTAGAAGTATGTGCTCAATAGCCGTGATCATCTCTCTGTTCTAGGTGCACCTCATGGACAATCTGGGGAAACTTTCCCGCATCCTGGAAACGGATCACTTCGCTCTTGTTGTTCATGAGCAAATTCAGTGTAAGTTGCTGCGCCGCGCCCCTGCCTCTGCGCCGCGCCCCTGCCTCTCTTTTTTTTATTTCTTTATTTTTTGCCTTTTTATTCTTGTCTTGCAACAAAACAACGCTGCTGAAAAGTGAGCAGTGCTGGGCATCCTCGTGCTCATTTGGGCCAGCTCATACACAGTGTATGGGGCTGAGACTGGGCGTGACAAAGTCCACCCACCAAATTCATGAAGAGTTGTGAGTACCGTGTGCCAGGAATGTTACTGCAAGCACTGACTGGAGTAACGTTGCTGCTGGATCTGTGCTCTGCTTGTAACGTGCCTAATTCAGCAAGTGTTGTGCACCTGTTAATAACTTGGGGGATATGACTTTGTATCATGTTGTAGGCAAAGAGACCCTGAATCCTACGAGGTATCACTTAGATTACTGGCTGCGGCCATTCTGACACAATCAGAAATGCAGCATAGCTCAGTAGAGATTATAAATTGAAAGGGAGGTGACAATTAGAGGAGGACATGTGCCGGACCTCCATGCCTGTGACATTGTAGTCCAAGCAGTGAGAATTCCTGTTGCTTAAACAAACATGGCAAATAAACAGACTGCACCTTAACAAGCCAGGCCGCCCTGAAGAGGAGTCATTTCGAGGTGTCACAAGTTTCTTCTCCAGTATCACACAATCAACAGAACAAGGGATGGGTGAACATCCCAGGAACCTTTTTATTATGTGCAAACTGGAAGGTCCATAAAATAATCCACCACCCTGAGGCTAAAATAATCCAGAAATGGGATAAATGCCCCGGGAGATGAGTCACACTCCTCCAGGGGTGTCTATTCCAGGGTAATCAGAGTTTTTCCAAGTTTCTCTGGGGTGTGGCCGTAGCATTAGCATTCTACAAAGGATGAATTTTACTGCCTCCTTGTTCTCCTCAGGCCCAGTCCTTATAGCCAGGGGTAAGCAGACAGGTAGGCTGTTTTCAGGCCTCCATGGAGATGAAGGCACTACAGGGGGTGATTTTTGGCATTTAGAGAGCAGGGGAGTAATGAATGGACAGTCAGGACATGAGCTAATTCAATGATCCAACCTTCTGTATTGTACACAATGACACAGAATGACAAGCCAACAATCCTAAAATCAGTCAGAATATATATAAACAAAATACTAACCCACCATACTATACTATCACATTAACCCTTACAACATGCTGTCTTCAGATTACATTCTAGAAACCTGCTGCCAGATCCCCTTTATAACTGACCCAGCATCGGTCTGCCTGGTTTAGACCTGACATTTCTGAGTTCTGCGCTGTTTCTCAGCAGATCACAACGATGGCTCCTCCAGTAAGAAGCAGATGGTCTTTGGGGTGGTGACTGCTATCGATCTCCTGAACTTTGTGACGCGGGAGCGGGAACGGCGAGTTAGTGAATCGAGTGACAGAGACCCCAGTGAAAGGACCAGACACTTTAGTGCTTCTTAGATGGATGGACTCCGCGGATCCAGAGCTGTGCTAGTGTCGTACATAACGAAGAAGGAAATTTTACTACATGAAGGTCAATTTTAATGTCATGTTACTAAATTGCATTTTCTTTATGAAAGAAAAAGTGCTGAACCAATAAATGAGGTTACATTAGAGGTGTCCTGTGCATCCCCTGCACGCTGTGTCTCATTGCTGCTACATACAGGTCTCCTGCCCAGCGTTCACACCTTACTGGGAATGTCTGCGGTCACACAGGAAGATATCACTGGCCATTCCCTCGGGTTCAGTATAAATTAATAATGCTGGTAAAAAAAATAATTTCTCTAGTAACCTTCCACGACAGCATAGGAGGGTTGCCTGTCCACATCCTAATCAGGACAGGAAGTACAAGAGAGGTTAAAAGGACCCTCATTAGCCAGTGTCTTTCCTGTCCCCATAGGGCATGGAGAGGTTTTCTTCTTTTTTTTTGCTCACACTGTGGTGGCCGGCGAACTACAGTGTACCCTTTTGACAGCTGGGCAGTGTTGGTCAGGCTCTGCTCCTCCTGCTGCTTCCGCTCACCTCTGGTGAGGGACTGCTGCTCCAGCCTTCCGAACCACATCTGGGGCATTGCGGGCTGTGGGCTGCCCGGCCGGCGACCTCCTGTGCGCGTGCTGTCCTGCGTGGCCTGGAAGTGTTGCTGGGGACGGGACTTCCAAGTCTCGCGCTCCCTCAGCGGAAACGCAGCACTTCCAGGCGGGATCCGGCGGAGACAGCTTGCTGGACATGCCAACGCTTGCGGCGGCCTGTCCTGGGCCCGATGCGTGAGATGGGGAACAATTTTCTGACACTAGAGAGCAGGTTTTTTACATAAAGGCTTCCCTGAAGACATCTGAACCACGGTAAGGGTGACTGTGCTGACATGTCTTCCCCCTGCATATGTCCAGTGTTCCCCCTGCCGCAGTAAGTGGGTCCCTTATGCCTGATATGCAGGCTGTTACTGATGGCTCCCTTGTACTATGTGATTTTTTTTTTTTTTTTTTTTCCTTTTTCTTTCTAGGAAGACAAGGCTGCCCCTGGGAAGACTGGAAAATTAACAAATGCCCAGTTTGTGCAAAAAAAAACCCCTCCCTATGGTTTCGGATAAAAAGCTCTGCCAGAGTTGCACAGACCAGATTGTTAGGACTGAACAGCTTTCCTGGTGGATGAGTTGAGGTCCATGGCAGGAGATACAAGCCTCACTAGCCTCCCTCCCTATATCTGGTCTTTCCTCCCCTAACAAAAGGAAGCTACAAACAGCCCCGTCATATTATGAGGGGGCTCTCGATTCAGATTCTGATAGGCCTGATGAGGCCTTGTCGTCCGGGCGCACTGAACTGCGAACATTCTTATTCTCCTCTGACAATTTGGGAGATCTCATTAGGACAGTTTGGATCACTATGGGCTTGGAAGAGAAGCAAGTCCTTCCTTTGGTCTAAAATGAAATGTTTGCTGGCCTGAAATCGACAAAACATATCGGCTTTCCAGTTCATGCCAACATCTTGAATCTTATTTCTCAGGAATGGAAATTTCCTGAAAAACTATTCCAGAGCGATCTTAGACACCGTTTTCCCCTAGAGGAAAATGAGATGCACTGGGACGTCCCAAGGGTGGATATGCAGGTAGCGCGTGTGGCTAAGAAGACGGCACTCCCCTTTTGAGGATACTTCCCAACTTAGGCCAGGGAGGGACACGCTGTTACACCTATGTGTCTGGACTTTAATGTAATCAGGCCTAGGTCAACATCTAGTGGGCGACTGGTCTTTGTTCTTCTCTGCATGGGACTCATCCAATTCAAGCCTGTAGTTTCTGGAAACTTCTCCATATAAAGTCACATACTCAAAGAGTGGGTGTGAACCCTTTCCCATCCAGTGGGTGGATCTAAGGAGAAGTGGAAGAATCGGGCACATGTTCTGTTAGTTGATGCTGTGTTTGGTGAAGGGCTGGGATCTGTTGCTGCGGCCAGGTCCTGGTGCACATATATGGACTATTGAACAGTGAAGATAGGCTAGCACGTGGGATTGTGTGGTCTCTGCCACGTTGCTGGATTTAAGGAACTCATCTAAAGACTGTTGTTGCATTTTCCTTGGCATCGGATTACTGGGTATCACTCCCGGATCTGTTTCCTTTTGTGTGGACTTCTTGTGGACCCTAATGAACCATTTGGATATTGGATGTGCTATGCTCCCTGCCTCAATAAAACTTGTTGGATTGTTCATCGGCCTGGTGACCCTGCCTGCTCGGTCACATACCCCGTCACAAACTGGTTGGCAGCGGAGGGATCAGAGCAGAAGGAATGGAGGACAACGGCCCATCAACATCTGGAACTAGAACCTCAGAGTAGAAGAACTGGACTGGGTTGAGCCTACAAACAAAGGCCCATGAATTAGGAGTCGGCAACAAAGGACTCTCCAAAGTGCAACTAATTGAGGTTTTGGCGGACGCTTGCCTGCAAGATGGCACTGAGCAAGTATTTCCACAGCAAGGGGAGGAAAGACGGGAGCTCGAGGTAAATACCCCAAAAAGTCAGTGGGTTGAGTGGTACGAGGAGGAGATGGCACTGCTGGGAGATGGGGCCACCATAGAAGATAAGAGGGAGGCTATTCACGGAGTTAAGGAGAAGGCATTGCTAGAAAGACAGCTTGCTGTGGAAGCAGCTAGAAGCTCCAGACAAACTACCCACAGCACCCACCATGAGGGAGTTCCCCAGAGTGTCCCACAAGGACTTTAAGCCATTTAATGAGGCTGCAGAGGACATTGAGGGCTTCTTCCAGGCCTTCGAGTATCAGTGCCGGTTGCTGGATGTCCCGGAAAGGGAGAGAGTCCGACATCTGGTTGGGCTCTTAGAGGGTGGAACTGCTTAAGCTTATAGAGCTATAGACCCTCGGTGGAACTGTGATTATGGAACCATTAAAGAAACCATTTCTGAACATTAGGCCGTGACCCCAGATACATACAGGGCTCAGTTCCGTACTTTAGCCTGTGATGGGGTCTTTCAAGATGTATGCCCACAGACTCAAACAAGTATGCCATCGCTGGCTGGAGTGAGAAGGGGCATTAACTTGGGAGACCTTCTTCCAGGTCATCCTAAAAGAATAGTTCTACGCCAAGTGCCCTACTGAGATACAGGAATGGGTGCGTGAGAGGAAACCTAGAGACAATAGAACAAGCTGCTGCTCTAGCTGATGAGGTGCTCACTATTAAGACTCAGTGGAAGAAGCTGCTAGCGGATGGAGAAAAAAAAATGACCAGCACTCCAACACCAGAGGTCTCTTGTCCTTTAGTTCCCAATATTCCTCGACCTCCTAGATCACCACCTCATGTGGATACCCATGTGAATGTGCCTCCATTTGCTCTTACCCCATTTTCTGGAATGCGACGAGGAAAGAAAGTAGAAGAGTGACGATGCTATAGCTGTGGGCATCCTAGGCATCTGCAGGCCACATGCCCATCTATCCAGTGGAGTCCTCCTCCAAATCAATAACCACCTGCACATCCATATCAGTTATCAAGTTCTCCTACCTACTTCTCCAGAATGCAAACTGGAAGGAGTGAGACGCATCGCAAATGTTATCGATGTGGGCAGCCTGGCCATCTACAAGACACTTGCCCGGCCCGGGTGGACCCATGAAAGAACCCCTAGAGGTGCGAAACGGTACCGTTGTATTACGTGCTCTCTCCCCCTGTTGCCGGTGTCTCACCTGTCTGCATGAAGCAAAATTAAAGCCTACATACACCGCAGTGTGCTACCGACTTTTTCTTTGGACACATTGTTACAGTATACCATTGGTCCATCAACTGTGAAAAATTGTAATAAAGTGTTTCTTCTGTTTCGGTAATAATACACTTTGACATCATAAAGAAGATTCTTCTGTTTCAGTCTAGATGCAAGAAGTTCAGCTTTTTCTTTTGACAATGAAAGGTCTCTGATGAGACTATTTACTTCATGCTGTGTAAGGCTAGTTTCACACTTGCGTTGAATGGTATCCGTTGCATTGCATTGCATTGTGTGACGGATGCAACGGATGTGTTGCATATAGTGGCACAACGGATGCTGCAAAACAACGGAATCCGTTTTGATTTTTTTTTTTTTTACACAGTTTTACCGGCGGCAGACTATTGTGAACGATCAGCTGACCGCTCCCAGTAGCCGGGTGATCAGCTGATCGCTCCCTGCAGCTGACCGCCGGGTGATCAGCTGATCGCTCCCTGCAGCCGGCCGCCGGGTGATCAGCTGATCGCTCGGCCGCCAAGAATGTGTGCGGGGGGGCGGAGCTGAGCGGGGCCATGGAGCTGAGGACAGGTGTGTGTGCGTGTGTATATACACGCGGAGTGGAGTGCGGGAGGGGGCGGAGCCATGGCGCTGAGGACGTGTGTGTGTGTGTGTGTGTGTATTACATAATATATATATATATATATATATATATATATATATATATATATATATATATATATTACACATGCAGAGTGGAGTGCGGGAGGGGGCGGGGCCATGGCGCTGAGGACGTGTGTCTGTGTATTTTATATATATATATTGTGAGACTGTGACCGGGGTTATCTATGACGGCCGGTATGTCTCGCCCAGGTTGTGCTCACTCCATGATAGAAAGTAAATCCACTATAGGGTTAATGCTGTTTCCCTACAGACTGAAGGAAGGGTTAAATAGAATCAGGAACAAGGGCAGGTGTGCTGGGTGTGAGGGAGTGAACAGAACTCCCTGAGTTTTCTGCTGGAGAGGCACATGTATTGTGTTATGGACTTTTGTTTGAAGATTAAAACCGAGTGTTGTGAACCTATATGCCTGGATCCCGTGTCTTCTGCTGCGCAGCCGACCGTGCTACCTCACATATGGTGGAGAATCGGCGGGCATCACAGCCGGTGAGGTGTAGCATCCATCCCTGGTGACCCAGCTGCGCATGTCCTGGATTCGAGCGGCTATACTACAGCCCAAACCCGGCGACGCCATGGAGGACATACTAAAGCATTTGGCTCAGGCTAATGCACAGCAACAACAGACCAATGCACACCTGCTCCAATCCTTGCAAGTGCAGGAAAAAAAATTCCAAGAACAGATGGATCAGGCCAATGCACGTCAGCAGCAAGCCTTGCAATTGCAGGAAAAAAGGCACCAAGAACAGATGGTTCTCCTGGCCAAGTCGATCCGTGCCGGACCGGCAGCAACAACCCCGGGACCGGGTGATGACGGCAGCGTCCGGAAAGCGGTGAGACAAGCGTTGCAAAAGATGACCCCGGGGGACGATGTGGAAGCGTTCCTGGCGGTGTTTGAGCGGGTGGCCGAGCGGGAAAAGCTGCCGACCCCCCAGTGGGCTGAGGTATTGTCGCCCTATCTGACGGGGGAACCCCAAAAAGCGTACCTGGACCTCTGTACCGAGGACGCCATTGACTATGTGACCCTAAAAGCCGAAATACTGGCACGGTTGGGGGTGAATACCTATGTACGGGCTCAGCGGGTAAATCAGTGGTTCTATGAGGAAGCCAAACCCGTACGCTCCCAGGCCTATGACTTGTTGCATCTTGTAAAAAAATGGTTGCAGCCTGACACTCTGAGCCCGGCGCAGATGGTGGAAAGGGTAGTAGTGGATCGTTTTGTGCGCACTTTACCCGTCACCGTTCAACGGTGGGTAGGACAGGGTGACCCGAGTACCCTGGACCAGTTAGTGTCCCTGGTAGAGCGGCATGTGGCTACGCAGGACTTGATACGGGACACTGAGACTGTGCGTACCGCCCGTCGGTCCGGCCCCTCCAAGCCTAGGGCCAAGGACCCACCGCCGACAACGGTGCAGGAGTCCCCTACCGTCCCGCCTGAGGCCGCGGCCGCCAATCCTGAGGTCCGGAAGGTTCTGTACCCTAAACGACAACCCGTCAAGGGTGTTTCCGTCCCCATTAGATGTTGGCGGTGCCAGCGGGTGGGACATATGGAAGCCCAGTGTCCACTCACCACGGAGCCCATGGATTGTGGGGTTACCCGGCGGGGTTCAATGTATGCTCAGGTGGTGTGTACCGCTGACCTGGTCTCCCCAGAGACGGAGCCCCACTTGTGCCAAATACAGGTGAATGGATGTCCGGTTACAGGATTGTTGGATTCCGGAAGCTTAGTGACCCTTGTGCGATCCACCTTGAGGGCTAAAGTAAAGGCCACAGGACGTACCGTGGGGGTGGTTTGCATACATGGGGACCGCCGAGACTATCCCACGGGGATTGTCACCATCACAGCACCTTGCGGTCAGGTGCAACATGAGGTGGGACTTCTTAACACTCTTCCTTATGACGTGATCCTAGGAAGGGATCTGCCCTATTTTTGGACTTTATGGAAGGGACCCCCTAAGTCTCCTCAGATATTGGTCAGTCCGGGACCTGAGCCCTACAATCCTGAATCCGGGACACCTGCCGTAGGGGTCCCCATGATAGGGACAGAATGTGAACCCGATAGGTCGCCCCTAGAGGTATTGGCAGGAGAGGCTGAGACGGTCGAATCCATCCCGGAGTTGGAGGCGTCCCCGGATACGTTTGGGACTGCCCAACTCCAGGACCCTACATTAATACATGCCCGGAGTCGGGTGACAGTAATTGACGGGGTGGCACAGCTGCCCGGTGCCCAGGTAAGGTACCCCCATTTCGCTCTTAAGCAGGATTTACTCTACCGGGTAGATGAAATACGGGGCGTGGGGGTAGAGCAGTTGGTGGTGCCCCAGCCGCATCGTCGGCGGGTCCTCGACTTGGCTCATAAACACCTGATGAGTGGCCACCTGGGGGTCAAGAAAACGCAGGAGCGAATATTGCAAAGGTTCTATTGGCCCGGAGTCTTTGGGGAGGTAAAACGGTTCTGCGAAACCTGCCCGGAGTGTCAGCTTACCGCACCCCTGACCCATTTTCGCAGTCCGTTGGTACCGTTACCCATTATAGAAGTCCCTTTTGAACGGATAGGGATGGATCTGGTGGGGCCCCTCGTATAGTCCGCTCGAGGGCACCAACACATCCTAGTGATCGTTGACTATGCCACCCGGTATCCCGAGGCGATACCTCTCAGACATACTGCAGCAAAGCTTATAGCTCGGGAGTTGTTTGCTGTGTTCTGCCGGGTGGGGTTGCCCAAGGAGATCCTTACGGATCAGGGGACCCCATTCATGTCTAAAGTGACCAAAGAGCTATGCCGGCTACTCCAGATCAAGCAGTTGCGTACGTCTGTGTACCATCCTCAAACGGACGGTTTAGTGGAGCGTTTCAATAAAACCCTGAAAACCATGCTAAAAAGGGTGATTTCAAAAGACGGGAAAGACTGGGATATGATGCTTCCCTATTTGATGTTTGCCATCCGTGAGGTGCCACAGGCATCCACGGGGTTTTCGCCTTTTGAGTTGTTATACGGGCGACATCCCCGGGGATTGTTGGACCTGGCAAAGGAAACATGGGAGCAAGAGCCCACCCCCCATAAAAGTGTGATTGAACACATTTTGGGTATGCAGAACCGCATAAGCGCGGTCATGCCAATTGTGAAGGAGCATTTACAGGAGGCTCAGGCCGCGCAAAGCGGCCGCTACAATAGACAAGCCACCGTGCGGACCTTTAAACCCGGGGATCGGGTGTTGGTATTAATCCCCACGGCGGAGAGTAAATTCCTGGCTCAGTGGCAAGGCCCCTACGAGATAAAGGAAAGAGTCGGGGTGGTTAACTATAAAGTATTGCAGCCCGGTAGGCGGAAACCTGAACAAATATACCATGTCAACCTATTAAAACCCTGGCAGGAACGGGAAAGCCTGATGGCTGTTTTTTCCCCATCTCCCTCCTCTTCGGGTCCTTCACCTCCGGCTCCAGCGACCTCCGGAGAGGACGAACCGGAAGTAAGGATTGGAGAAGCCCTCACCAAGACTCAGAGGCGAGAGGCCAGACGGTTGGTTCAGCAGAACCCCGATGTCTTCTCCGAGCTGCCCGGTAGGACCAGTCTGATACGACATGATATTGTCACCGAGCCCCACCTGAAGGTACGCCTGAAGTCATACCGGGTACCGGAGGCTCGACGACAAGCCATATCGGAGGAAGTAAAGACAATGTTACGCATGGGGGTCATCGAGAAATCCCGGAGTGAATGGGCTAGTCCGATCGTCCTAATACCAAAACCCGATGGCTCCTTAAGGTTCTGCAATGACTTTAGGAGATTGAACGAAATATCCAAGTTCGATCTCTACCCCATGCCCAGAGTGGATGAGCTGATTGATAGGCTGGGACAGGCGCGGTATTTTACCACGCTCGACCTGACCAAGGGGTACTGGCAGGTGCCACTGACGGAGTCCACCAAGGAGAAAACCGCTTTTGTTACGCCGGAGGGTCTCTTCCACTATGTTGTCTTGCCTTTTGGGTTACATGGCGCTCCAGCCACGTTCCAGAGGTTGATGGACTTAGTGCTGGAACCCCACCAGGCGTATGCATCAGCGTACCTTGATGACATCATCATTTACAGCTCCGATTGGCAGACCCACTTGGAACAGGTACAAGCGGTGGTGGACGCGCTTCGAACAGCCGGACTGACAGCCAATCCCAAGAAATGTGCATTGGGACTCACGGAAGCCCGCTACTTGGGCTACGTGATAGGCCAAGGAGTGATTAAGCCCCAAATTAACAAGGTTGAGGCGATCCAGAAGTGGCCTAGACCCCTGACCACGAAGCAGGTTAGGGCCTTCCTGGGTATCGTGGGGTACTACAGGAGGTTTGTAAAGGATTTTGCGGGACTATCAGCCCCCTTGACGGACCTTCTCAAAGGCAAGAAGTCCGTCATGGTGCGCTGGACTCCGCAGGCCGAGGACTCCTTCCGGGCCCTGAAGGAGGTCCTGTGCGGACAGCCCGTTCTGGTCAACCCTGATTTCCGGAAGGAGTTCATTGTACAGACTGACGCCTCGGAGGTCGGCCTGGGGGCAGTACTGTCTCAGGTGGTTCAGGGGGAGGAACACCCCGTCACCTTCTTGAGTAGGAAGCTCACCCCTCCCGAGCGGAATTATAGCGTAGTGGAGAAGGAGTGCCTGGCGATCAAGTGGGCCTTGGAGTCCCTACGCTATTACCTGCTGGGACGGCAGTTTCGCTTGGTGGCGGATCACTCTCCACTGGTCTGGATGAGGTCCGCCAAGGTACGGAATGCCCGGGTTACCCGGTGGTTCCTTTCTCTGCAGAGATGCCTTGTCCCGCGGCCCGTGTTTGATGGCTGGAGTTCAACCCCGCACGCTTGAACTGAGGGGGGGGGGGTATGTGAGACTGTGACCGGGGTTATCTATGACGGCCGGTATGTCTCGCCCAGGTTGTGCTCACTCCATGATAGGATTATAGCAATATACAGGACTAGATCCACAGTGGAAGTATCATAAATAGCTGGACCAATAGCTTTGTAACAATAACATAAGCCAATAGAAGGATTAAACCTAAAACATAACTTTTAATATTCAATGTATAAAATTGAACAATCGTTCAAATCATAAGTTAAAACCAGGATTCACAATCGTACCTGTAATGGGACGATTAACCAGATCCCAAATATCCACAATTAGGATCAAAGATAAACGAACTGCCGCAGCTGACTTCAATCTTACATAAATAAGTGTCAAGAAACAAATACACTTACTTCAGCTGTAGAAAATACATAAAAGGTTTCGCCAAAGATCCTAAATAGAGAACCTATCTTAAACATGTATAATAGGCAGATTAGTTATATTGAGAATTAAAGCTGAGTTTCACACTCTCAATAAGGAATGGTCTTACCAAATCCCAAGATATTAGGCAGGCATTAGTAGCAAGTTACCGGCTCCAAAAACAGGGGGGCTGTCTCCCAGCACTTCAAATCCCATTTGGCCAGATAACCTCAGTCAGGCAATTTCAGTGGTTCCCACTCCCAACGTTTCACAATGGATCATCAGGGGAGTCCAAGTGGGATATCAGCTGTGGGCGTCATTAAGTCTTGCTTTAACATTAACATGCCGCGGCAATTTTGAACTAGGTCGGACATACACCTGGATGCGTGAACCGGGCATCTGTGGAGGGTCATGTTAAAGCAAGACTTAATGACGCCCACAGCTGATATCCCACTTGGACTCCCCTGATGATCCATTGTGAAACGTTGGGAGTGGGAACCACTGAAATTGCCTGACTGAGGTTATCTGGCCAAATGGGATTTGAAGTGCTGGGAGACAGCCCCCCTGTTTTTGGAGCCGGTAACTTGCTACTAATGCCTGCCTAATATCTTGGGATTTGGTAAGACCATTCCTTATTGAGAGTGTGAAACTCAGCTTTAATTCTCAATATAACTAATCTGCCTATTATACATGTTTAAGATAGGTTCTCTATTTAGGATCTTTGGCGAAACCTTTTATGTATTTGTTTCTTGACACTTATTTATGTAAGATTGAAGTCAGCTGCGGCAGTTCGTTTATCTTTGATCCTAATTGTGGATATTTGGGATCTGGTTAATCGTCCCATTACAGGTACGATTGTGAATCCTGGTTTTAACTTATGATTTGAACGATTGTTCAATTTTATACATTGAATATTAAAAGTTATGTTTTAGGTTTAATCCTTCTATTGGCTTATGTTATTGTTACAAAGCTATTGGTCCAGCTATTTATGATCACTCCATGATAGAAAGTAAATCCACTATAGGGTTAATGTTGTTTCCCTACAGACTGAAGGAAGGGTTAAATAGAATCAGGAACAAGGGCAGGTGTGCCGGGTGTGAGGGAGTGAACAGAACTCCCTGAGTTTTCTGCTGGAGAGGCACATGTATTGTGTTATGGACTTTTGTTTGAAGATTAAAACCGAGTGCTGTGAACCTATATGCCTGGATCCCGTGTCTTCTGCTGCGCAGCCGACCGTGCTACCTCACAATATACACATATGCAGAGTGGAGTGCGGGAGGGGGTGGAGCCGAGCGGGGAAGTGTCGGTGTCCCTGAACACGTGGCCAGGGTAAATATCGGGCAAAGCACTTTGCGTGGTTACCCGATGTTTACTTTGGTTACGGGTGCAGGGAGCCAGAGAGAGCATGCGCAGTGAAATCCTAAGGATTCCACTGATCAAAAAAAGTTACATGCTGCGTTCCTCCCGCTGGGCGGAAGCAACGGAGCGTGACCCAGCGGAAGCAGCGCAGGTCCTTTTGGCACAATCCGTCATCCATACAAGTCTATGGGAAACAGCGGAATCCGTTAACGGATTCCGCTGTTTTCCAAAAGGGCGGATTGTGATGGAAGGAAAACAATGCAAGTGTGAAAGTACCCTAAAGCGTTCTGGCTGCTCCAACAGGTACATACTCATCGTGACTTGAGGTCTCTATGTCTTCGCCAGTAGCTTCAGCTCCATAGTCTTCATATTCTACTTCATTTTCATCCAATCCATACAACGGTGGTACAGGAAGTGCCGAGGTGCCATCATGTGGAACTGGCCTAATTGCAGATTCAAGTTCAGGGTAATTAATCTTAGGTTTGTTCTTTGTAGAAAAGCCCTTCAGTTTGACAAAACAAAAGTAGCCGTCATCACTATGATTTTTGGGTTCTCTCCAAATTATGGCAACAGCAAAGGGAATAGCCACTTTCCTCATATTCAACCAGTCACGAAGACCATCTGAACAACTTAAGCAAATCACACAAGGGGCCTGGCATATCACAGGAGAGGCCCGGCATATCACAGGAGAGGTCCGGCATATCACAGGAGGGGCCCAGCATATCACAGCAGAGGCCCGGCATATCACAGCAGAGGTCCGGCATATGACAGGAGGGGCCCAGCATATAACACGAGGGGCCCGGCATATCACACGAGGGGTCCAGCATATAACACTAGGGGCCCAGCATATAACACGAGGGGCCCGGCATATCACACGAGGGGCCCGGCATATCACACGAGGGTCCCGGCATATCACAGGAGGGGCCCAGCATATCACACGAGGGGCCCAGCATATCACAGGAGGGGCCCAGCATATAACACGAGGAGTCCGGCATATAACACGAGGGGTCCAGCATATAACATGAGGGGCCCGGCATATCACACGAGGGGTCCAGCATATAACATGAGGGGCCCGGCATACAATGAAAATGCAGAAATAACGGAATAACAAAAATACTTCTCAGAAACTTTGTGATACAGCAAAACTAAGCAGATTATGGAATCAGCAGATGAAACTCCATAAAACAGATATATTACCTTTTGCTGATTTTTTTTTTTTTGTGTTGACCAGTATAATTATTCAGGATACAAGCAAAGAAAAGAATGCGTTTTTGGCTAATAAGCCTTTTTCAAACAAAAAGGCTTATTAGCCAAAAACACGTGCTTTTCTTTGCTTGTATCCTGAATAATTATGGAATAATTCACTTATAATCATTTATAAAGTTTGGAGTCTAATCCTTTATTTGCTGCATATAGTGGATACATACAGATATGGACACATATATTGTGGTTACATATCGATATATATATATATTGGTGGTTACATATAGCTATATACACATATAGTGGATACATATAGCTATATGCACATATACTGGTTACAAATGGATATATACACATATAGAGTGGTTACATATAAATATTGACACATAGTGGTTTTATATAGATAGCTATATATATATATATATATATATATATATATATATATATATATACACACACATATAGTGGCTACATATAGTTATATACACATATAGTGGATACATATAGATCTATACACATATATTCTGTTTACATATATACATATAGACACATACAGCTCTGGCAAAACTTAAGAGACCACTTCCAAATTGTCAGTTTTTCTTTATATTTTTCAGTAAAATGTAAATTGTTCTTTATTCTATATAATCTACTGACAAAGTGTCTGAATTTCCAAGCAATACATTTTGTATTAATTTTCTGACAATGAGAAATGGTGAAAATAACAGAACAATGCATGGCTTTCACCTCAAATAATGCAAAGAAAACAAGATCATAATAATTTAGAAACAACAATACTAATAATGTTTTACCTCAGGAAGATTCAGAAATCAATATTTTGTAGAATAACCACGATTTTTAATCACAGCTTTCATGCGTCTTGGCCGCCTTCCACCAGTTTATTACACGGCTTTTGAGTGACCTTATGCCACTCCTGGTGCAAAAATGTAATTAGTTCTTCTTTGTTTGATGGCTTGTGACTATCCATCTTCCTCTTGATTACATTCCAGAGGTTTTCAGTGGGGCAGGTCTGGAGATTGGGATGACAATGACAGGGTTTTGATGTGGTGGTCCTTCATCCACACATTGATTGACCTAGCTGTGTGGCATGGAGCATTGTCCTGCTGGAAAACCAGTCCTCAGAGTTGGGAAACATTGCCTGAGCAGAAGGAAGCCGCTGTTTTTCCAGGATAACCTTGTATGCGGCTTGATTCATACGTCCTTCGCAAAGTTTAATCTGCCCAATTGCAGCCTTGCTGAAGCATCCCCAGATCATCACCGATCCTCCACCAAATTTCACAGTGGTTGCAAGACACTGTGGCTGTCATGTCTCCACCAGAGCCTACTCCGGGGACATCTGCCTCGGTCACCAGGTGCTGCTCTACTGTCATGTCTCCACGAGGGCCTGCTCCGGTGATGTCTGCCTGGGTCACTAGGCATTGCTCAGCTCACACTGTAGATAACAGAGAGAGGTAGCAGAACGGGGCTTTCAAACACCGCGCCAATGATCACTGATGATATCCTGTATTAATGTAAACTTTTATTTTTCCACAGGTCTACGCATTTCGGGAGGCTCAGCTCCCTTCCTCAGGACAGATAGGCATAAGATACATCAAATCTTTGAGACCTGTGGAAAAATAAAAGTTTACATTTATCCATGATATCATCAGTGATCATTGGCGCGGTGTTTGAAAGCCCCGTTCTACTACCTCTCTCTGTTATCTACCACCTGGGGTACTGCTCCTATTACATGCTGTTACAGGTGTTGTGACTGCCACAACCCTACTTGGTGAGTAGGATTGCCCTGAAATCGCCCCTAGTCTACCGGGGTAAGACCCTATTGCGCTTTCTCTCCACAGGCCCCTATTTTTCAGCTCACACTGTAGGCAGTGCTGGGGGAGAGGTCAGTTGTAGGGGCTCTGGTGGGCGGAGTCGCCGCACACTCACCAGGCTCGGTCTGGCTGTAACTTGCAGTACTGCTGACTGACTGTAGGGGTGTGTGCCTTCCAGCTGGTATCAGCTCCTACTCTAGCCTATAGGAAGGCACCACACCCTTTTTATATCCTTCAGTGTTCCTGGATCTTTGCAAGATATAGTCTTGTGTTGCTGTGAGCCATATCCTTCCTGGTGCTGTGCACCTTGCTTTATGCCTCGCATGAACTTGGCTTTGTTTATTGACGTCCCTCCTGCCTGCTCTTTTGTACCTCGCCTGACCTCTCGGTTTTGACCTCGGTCTGTTTTTCTGGACATTCCGTCTGCCTTCCTATTTTGTACCTTGCTGACATTCTGGTTTGCCTGGTGTCACAAACCACCGGGGGGGGTCACTCAGAAATCCCCCGCGCTGGCTACCAGTACGTCACAATCGGGGGGTAACAAGTGGGGGTCACCCCTCCTTTATACCTCCCGACCGACAGACAGAGCACGTGACGCGCTCTCTAGCGCCCCTCTTATAGTCAGGCCAATTATGGAATTGCCCGACAATAAGCAAGGAGGCCGCTATACTACTTATGCCGATTATTGAAGGGTCCCCGGTGAGAGTAGGGTATATATTCCCCCGACCTCCGCGGGCGGAATATATAATATCTCCCCGAATCTCACTGGCCTCCCCACAATAATCCTTGGCACAATTCGCTGCCACCAACCGATTTACGGTAACTATTAGCCGAACACACAGACGTGGGATTCAAGATCGAGATAACAGAACAGCCCAAGATTAATTATATAATTTAATCAGCCTAAAGCACACTAGAAACTACAATATATACAATAGGGAATCTACAGAATATACATATGTCAGAGTACAGTTACAATCAAAGCATGGGTTACAAACAGGCATACACAGTTCCAGCAGTTACCTTGTTGCGTCTGGCCACAGGGGGGCGCTGTAGACCAGGTTTCCAGGAACTCCCTCACAGGTCTTTCCCAACCAGGCCCCCGAGCAGAAGAACACTGGAAAATGGCCGAAGTAGGGTTATCAACCTGGGCAATCCAGGTCCCCTCCTACCTTAGTGACCTCACAGGGAAGCACTGCTCCACCCCTGGCTGGAGTTATGGACAAAATCCACAACATGGAATATGGCCATAACTTGGCCTGGGAGCGTCGTAGGCGGACGCCAATGCTCTCATTGTGACAGTTATGAATTTAGCTACAGAACGAGGGGACTCATGACCTGTCTGCCAGTTCCCCATTGGCTGATATCACGCCTGGGGCATTTCCCAATGTCCCGCTCCCATAAAAAGGGGGTGCCGGCATCGTCCACATGCGGAGACACCATTTTTATGGTTGCCATATTTATCGGAAATATGGCTTGCGAGATATGAACCATTTTTTACTGGAGTCGTTCTGTCTGGCTATTTCCATAGCCTTGCTAACTAGCTAGCAGCTCCTACTACAGGGTGACGGCAGGGAGTCATCCTGTGTCCATTGTCCTAAAGCCACCTAATTTCCATATCACAGGACATGGCCATGGAGGTGTAAGTGGAACACTGAGAACAAGAAGGGAGGGGGCACTGCCAGGGAGTGATGAGCGATTATGACTGGAGTCATAATTCATCTTCATATCCCGGGATTTGCCTCACACCTCCCCCCTTTTGAGGGCGCTAGGGGGCAGCACACTCCGGTGTTCCCCCGTGCGCCCGTCCGCGACCTCTCCTTGTCGGGACAGCCCGTCTGCGTTACCGTGGTCACGGCCCCTTTTGTGGCGAATGGTGAAGTTGTATTGCTGGAGCGCAAGGCTCCATCGCAACAATCGCCCATTCGTCCCAGAGACGGTGTGCAACCAGCTGAGGGGGTTGTGGTCCGTCTCCACGATGAAGTGGCGCCCGTATAGATAGGGTTGCAGACGCTGCAGGGCCCACACTATGGCCAGGCACTCCTTCTCCATCGTGGAATAGGCAACTTCCCTTGGTAACAGCTTCCTGCTCAGGTACAAGACTGGGTGCTCTTGGCTCGCAGAGTCCACCTGGCTGAGCACCGCACCGAGGCCGAAGTCACTGGCGTCGGTCTGTACTACAAACGGCCGCGTGAAGTCGGCTGCCTGTAGCACGGGCGGGCTGGACAGGGCGTCCTTTAGGGCCCGGAAGGCTGTCTCGCAGTCCATTGTCCAATCGACTGCAGAGGGCAGCTTCTTCTTGGTGAGGTCCGTCAAGGGCTTTGCCAGGCTACTATAGCATGGAACAAACCTCCTATAGTACCCAGCGGTCCCCAAGAAGGACATCACCTGCTTCTTGGTCCTGGGGGTGGGCCAGGATGCGATGGCTTCCACTTTCTCAGGCTCGGGCTTCAGTGTTCTCCCACCTACCCGGTGACCGAGGTACTGGACCTCGCTCATGGCCAGCTGACACTTTCCCGGCTTGATGGTCAAACCTGCCCGGTGGATCCGCCTGAGCACCTGTGCTAGATGCTCTAGGTGGTCCTCCCAGGTGGGACTGAAGACGGCAATGTCATCCAGGTACGCGGCCGCGTACCCTTCAAGTCCCTTGAGCAGGGTGTTGACCATCCGCTGGAAAGTGGCAGGGGCATTCCTCATCCCGAATGGCATCACCGTGGACTCGTACAGTCCAAATGGGGTAATAAAGGCAGAGCGTTCCCTGGCCTTGCGAGTCAGGGGGATCTGCCAATATCCCCGGCTCAGATCCATGATGGTCAGGTACTGAGCCCCGGCCAACTGATCGAGCAGGTCATCGATGCGTGGCATTGGGTACGCATCGGCGACCGTGACCGCATTGAGCCCCCTGTAGTCCACGCAGAACCGAGTGGTTCGGTCCTTCTTAGGGACGAGGACTACAGGCGAGGCCCAAGCGCTGTTGGATGCCTGGATCACCCCCAGCTTCAGCATCTCGTCAATCTCCTGGCGCATGTGTTGCTGCACCTCCAGGGAGACCCGATATGCTGAACGCCGGATCGGGGGATGATCCCCAGTGTCCACGTGATGGACAGCCAAGTCAGTCCTTCCGGGCTGGTTGGTAAACAACCCCCGGAAGGGGTGTAGGGTGGCCCACAGCTGGGACCGTTGGTCCTCCAAGAGCTGGTGGCCAACCTCCACATCCTCAATGGATCCGCCTGCCCTAACCTGGGCTAGCATATCCAAGAGGGTTTCCGCTTCTCCCTCCTCGGGCAGGTTGCACACGGGGAGCGCACATGCCTCCCGCTCATGATGTGCCTTCATCATGTTCACATGGAAGGGCTTCCGCCTTCCACGGGCAGGGTCCAGGGTGACCAGGTACGTCACAGGGTTGAGCTGCTGGTACACGAGGTATGGGCCTTCCCAGGCTGCCTGAAGCTTGTCCTGTGGTACGGGGACCAGTACCCACACCTTTTGACCCACTTGGTAGGTCCTCTCACAAGCGTTCTGGTCGTACCAACGCTTCTGATCGGCCTGGGCTTGAGCCATATTGTCGTGTACCAGTTGCGTCAAGGCCTGCATTTTGTCCCGGAAGCGCATGACATACTCGATAACCGACACTCCAGGGGTGGCCAAATCCCCTTCCCAAGCCTCTTTCACCAGAGCCAGGGGGCCCCGCACACGTCGCCCGTACAGGAGCTCAAACGGTGAGAATCCTGTTGAGGCCTGTGGAACCTCCCGGTAAGCAAATAACAGGTGTGGGAGATACCGCTCCCAGTCACGCCCATGGGAGTCGACCAACATCTTAAGCATCTGCTTTAAGGTGCCATTGAACCGCTCGCACAGGCCATTAGTCTGTGGATGGTACGGGCTGGCCACCAGATGTCGCACCTGGACTTGCTTACAGAGGGCCTCCATCAGCTGGGACATGAATTGGGTCCCCCGGTCAGTGAGCATTTCCTGGGGAAAACCCACTCGGGAGAAAATCTCCAGCAATGCGGTGGCCACCTTGTCAGCCCGAATGGACGACAAGGCCACTGCTTCTGGGTACCGGGTGGCATAGTCCACTACCGTCAGTATGAAGCGTTTCCCGGAGCTGCTGGGGATGGCCAGCGGGCCGACCAGATCCACAGCCACCCTCCTGAAAGGCTCATCGATGATTGGCAGAGATACCAGTGGGGCTTTGGGGCGTGGCCCCGCCTTCCCCACTCTCTGACAGGTTTCACACGAACGGCAGTAGGCAGCCACATCGGCCCCCATTTTTGGCCAGTAGAAATGCTGGTTTAACCTGGCCTTGGTCTTAGCGATCCCTAGGTGTCCGGCCATCGGAATCTCATGTGCGATCCGCAACAACTCCGTCCGGAACGGATAGGGTACCACCAACTGTCGGTCCCTGGGCCACGCCTCCGGTGAACCCTGCTGGACCGTGGCCCGGTACAGCCGTCCTTGGTCCCAGACCACTCGCTCCGGGTCCGAGTCCGAGGGAGGCTGTGCCGCCTGCTCCTTAAGAGCTTTCAGGCTGTCGTCAGCTTCTAACGCTGCCTGAAACCCCTGACTAGATGTGGCCAGAATCGACGAGACTGTCACATCTTCAGTCAGTACCCCGGGACCTGTGTCCTGGCCTCCACCTGACTCGGCTGCCACTTGGTCAGAAGGGGAAGAGCTATCGGACCTCCGGGAGGCCCCTTGGCTTCCAGCACTCCCACTGCGGGTGACAGCGGCCACAGCCGCTGCGACCGTGGGTCGTGCCTGCTCCTCCTCCGTTCCTGACCAAGTCGCCGGTTCAGGCAGACCTACCTGGCTTCCTGACACCCCGGTTGTGGGGGAACCATGCACCGAGATCTTACCTGGGAGCACTTCCGCTCCTGGACCGGCCCCAATCTCACCTGCCTGTTCCCCTCCTGCAGCAACAGAACCCCGCTGTGAAATCTCTGGGGACCCCACATTTGCTGTGGTAGCCCCCACCCCACACACTGGTCCTCCCCCTGCAGCACCCTGCTCTCTGCTTATCCCTGCAGAGGGCAACAGATCCCAGCTCACAGGCTGGTTACTTGTAGAGGCATTGTCACACCTTTCTCTGACCCCCTCCCCTGTCACAGCTGCAGCTGTGTGTGTGTCTATGGTGTCTGTGCAAGCAGAAATATCAGAGTTCACTCCCTCCTCCCTTACATCATTCATCGATAACACATTAACATTGTTAGGAGTCATGTCAGTACGGGCTGAAGGTTCAGCCCTGGGTTGGGGCCCGAACTGGGAGGTTATCTGCCCCAAATCTGTCCCAAGTAGCACGTTTGCAGGGATCCGATCAGTTACCCCCACCTCCCTCACCCCTCGCCCTGCGCCCCAGTCCACATAAATGTCAGCAACAGGCAGCGCCGGGTCAGTGCCTCCAATCCCGGAGACAGCGAGGGTTTTTCCAGGGATCAAGTCTTGGGGGGACACCATCTCAGGCCGCACCAGAGTCACCTCCGAGGCGCTGTCTCGCAGTCCTATGGTCACAGACCGGCCGACGGTGACAGGTTGGAAGCTGTCCAGGGACCTACCACCACCCCCACCCACACAATACACCTTGGGCGGCCCTTGGGACGGGGACGGAGCCGGGGCCTTGGGACGCTGAGGGCACATGGCCTTGAAGTGTCCAGGTAGGTTGCACTGGTGGCACCGTCTTGGTTCCGCCACGGGCCTGGAGAGGGGAGTTGAGGGGGACACCCCCTGCAGTCTAGGGGCAGGTGGGGCAGTCGCAGAAGTCATCTTACCCCCTCTCCAGGTGCTGCTGGTGGCCGCTCTCCTGGCCTCAGGGGCCCGGTTGTTGGTGTAGTCATCGGCAAGGGCAGCTGTAGCCGTGGACCCCTTTGGCTTCTGGTCTCGGATGAACTGGCGGAGATCCTCAGGGCAGTTCCACAAGAGTTGCTCCGTGATGAACAAGTCCAGGATCTCCGGTCCGGTGGAAAGCTGCAGGCCTTGGGTCCAGTGGTCGGCAGCTCGGGCAAGTGCCCGCCGGTGGTCAGCCCAGGAGTCCTTTGGTCCCTTCTGCAGGGTCCGGAACTTCTTGCGGTAGGACTCTGGAGTGAGGTTGTACTGTTGGATCAGGGCCCGCTTGATGGTGTCGTAGCCCTGATCTGCCTCAGCAGGCAAGTCACCAAGGATATCCAGGGCCTTACCCCTTAAACGGGGGGTCAGGTATTTGGCCCACTGGTCCTTGTCCAGATGGTGCTGCAAGCAAGTCCGTTCAAAAGCAGTCAAGAAAGAGTCCAAGTCTCCATCCTTCTCCAGCACTGGGAAGTCCTCAACACGGACCTTTGGAAGTTTGGTGTCTCGAAGGTCACATGTGGCTGATGAGGGCCGGAGCTGAGCTAGCTGCAGCTGGTAGTCACGGTCTGCCTGTCGCTCTCGCTCTTCACGCGCTGCCTGCCGCTCTCGCTCCGCAGCCTCACGCTCTGCGTGCCGCTCCGCAGCCTCAGCGTCACGCGCTGCCTGCCGCTCTGCCCTGCGCTCTGCCAGGAGTTCCTTGTAGCCCTTCTGGTCTCCAGCCTGGAGAAGGGCCATAGCCATTTGAAGAAGGCTATCCGAGCCTCCCAGGCTCGGTGGAATGGCACGTGGTGATCTGCGGCACGCTGCAGAGCTAGGCGATTCACTGTCCCTTTCAGAGCGGAGGGCTGGCATCTGGCTCGTTGAGGAACCTTGGGTGAGCTCCTCCTCATCTTGTCCAGCAGTGCCAGGTTGCGCAATGTCCTCGGCAGAACGGTTTTCTGGCGTCGAGCTCCTGGAGGACTCGTGGGCAACCTCCTCATTGCTGTCCACAGCACCGTCCTCCCTCTCTTCGGCTCCTGCCTTAGCATTGGCCAGTTGCATAGCTCTGCTCCTGGTGCCATCAGCCATTCTTGCAGACTTTTGGTCACTGACACAGAACTGACACCTGATGCCTCCACACACCTTACAGTATCTGCACTCTGACACTCTAGTGTTGAGCTAGTCTGAAGACCCCAGCAGCCACAGCTGCTGCAGGCAGTCTTTAGTGTCTGGGAGTATGGGTCTCACACTCACACACACTATTATCTCGATCCCACCGCTATGCCACCAATATGTCACAAACCACCGGGGGGGGTCACTCAGAAATCCCCCGCGCTGGCTACCAGTACGTCACAATCGGGGGGTAACAAGTGGGGGTCACCCCTCCTTTATACCTCCCGACCGACAGACAGAGCACGTGACGCGCTCTCTAGCGCCCCTCTTATAGTCAGGCCAATTATGGAATTGCCCGACAATAAGCAAGGAGGCCGCTATACTACTTATGCCGATTATTGAAGGGTCCCCGGTGAGAGTAGGGTATATATTCCCCCGACCTCCGCGGGCGGAATATATAATATCTCCCCGAATCTCACTGGCCTCCCCACAATAATCCTTGGCACAATTCGCTGCCACCAACCGATTTACGGTAACTATTAGCCGAACACACAGACGTGGGATTCAAGATCGAGATAACAGAACAGCCCAAGATTAATTATATAATTTAATCAGCCTAAAGCACACTAGAAACTACAATATATACAATAGGGAATCTACAGAATATACATATGTCAGAGTACAGTTACAATCAAAGCATGGGTTACAAACAGGCATACACAGTTCCAGCAGTTACCTTGTTGCGTCTGGCCACAGGGGGGCGCTGTAGACCAGGTTTCCAGGAACTCCCTCACAGGTCTTTCCCAACCAGGCCCCCGAGCAGAAGAACACTGGAAAATGGCCGAAGTAGGGTTATCAACCTGGGCAATCCAGGTCCCCTCCTACCTTAGTGACCTCACAGGGAAGCACTGCTCCACCCCTGGCTGGAGTTATGGACAAAATCCACAACATGGAATATGGCCATAACTTGGCCTGGGAGCGTCGTAGGCGGACGCCAATGCTCTCATTGTGACAGTTATGAATTTAGCTACAGAACGAGGGGACTCATGACCTGTCTGCCAGTTCCCCATTGGCTGATATCACGCCTGGGGCATTTCCCAATGTCCCGCTCCCATAAAAAGGGGGTGCCGGCATCGTCCACATGCGGAGACACCATTTTTATGGTTGCCATATTTATCGGAAATATGGCTTGCGAGATATGAACCATTTTTTACTGGAGTCGTTCTGTCTGGCTATTTCCATAGCCTTGCTAACTAGCTAGCAGCTCCTACTACAGGGTGACGGCAGGGAGTCATCCTGTGTCCATTGTCCTAAAGCCACCTAATTTCCATATCACAGGACATGGCCATGGAGGTGTAAGTGGAACACTGAGAACAAGAAGGGAGGGGGCACTGCCAGGGAGTGATGAGCGATTATGACTGGAGTCATAATTCATCTTCATATCCCGGGATTTGCCTCACACCTGGCGACTATCCGTGTCTTTGGACTGCAGCCTACCTTAGGCAGTGAACCCCTGGACTCTGCAGTAATTCCAGATCCCTGTATAGGGGTTAAAGGGTTTCGGGGTACCTCGGGGTCCTGCTTACTGGGTGGCTTGCCGTTATAGTGGCTTGTACGCCTCTACAGGTCTCCGTCTAACCATTAGACGACCAGGTGTTGGGCAAAGCTGAAAATTAGACTCATTAGAAGATTACCTTACTCTAGAAATTGGGCAGATTAAACTTTGCAAAGTACGTATGAATCAAGCCACCTTCACTTCCTCTGGTCAATGTTGAGTGTGGTACACACCATGTCACCAAACAGCACAGTGAGTATCTGTAGCCCTATATACAGGCCACTGACTGATTACAAGAGTGTAGATACCTGTGATGCTAATTAGTGGACACACCTTGATGTAACATGTCCCTTTTGTCACATTATTTTCAGGGGAACCATCATTTCTGTCCAGGCCGATTTCATGAGTGGAAGCAGAAAAGCAGCAGTGTCTGACTGTAATTTGTTCATTTCATAGATTTTTTTTTTATTTATTACTTTTATCAGATTCAGGTTATTTCTGTCACCATTGTGGGCTTTGTTTTCATTAAATGAGGGGCACCAACAATTTTGACCACGTGTGTAGTGGTTACATATAGCTATAGACACACACCGTGTGCAGAATTATTAGGCAAGTTGTATTTTAGATGATTTTTTTTTATTATTGATCAACAACTACTGTGTTTCCCCGAAAATAAGACATCCCCCGAAAATAAGAAATCCCATGAGTTTTCAGGGAAGCTTTAATATAAGACATCCCCTGAAAATAAGACATAGCTGCGGTCAATAATGAAGTGTCATGCAGTGGTGAAAGAGTTAAAAACACTGCAGGACACTTCATTATAGGCAGCGGGCACCCCCATATGAGAGAAGACAGAAGACAGAAGACCCCCGATCATACTCACCAGAAGCCGACCGGGAGCAGGTGAGCGCATCAAGGTCCTGCAGCGGCGGAACACACACGCACACACACGCACACACACACACACACACACACACACACACACACATCCATCAGATCACACTCACTCTCACACACCCCTCACACACATCCACACACTCACAACATCCGGCGATATCGCTTGCTTCTCGGCGGCGATACTCTGCGTGCAGTGATCTTCCAGGACCTGCCGGAGGATCACATGGCCGGAAGCATGTGGTATCTCCGGATGTTGTGAGTGTGTGCGCGCATTTGTGCGATATTGTCAGTGTGTGTGTGTGTGAGTGTATGCGATCGGATGTGTGCGTGTATGCTGTCTGATTTGTGAGTGTGTTCTGATGTGTGAGTGTGTGTGTGAATGTATGCGATCGGATCTGTGTCGGCAGAAGGCAGAGGAGCACGGCGTGCAGCACAGCTGCTGGGACCGCCCACCGGAGGGCACAGGGAGAAGTGGGGTGTGTGTGTGTGTGTGTGTGTATGCGATCAGATGTGTGCGTGTATACTGTCTGATGTGTGACTGTGTGTGAACGTAAGCGATCGGATCTGTGAGTGTCGGCAGCAGGCAGAGGAGCACGGCATGCAGCACAGCTGCTGGGATCGTAGGGTGGGTGGGAAGAAGTGGGGTGGGTGTGTGTTTGTGTGTGTGTGAGTGAGTGTGATCTGATGTGTGTGTCTGTGTGAGGTCTGATGTCAGCCAGACGCAGGGGAGGCATGCAGCACACCTGCTGGGAGATCACAGATGGATCTGGGAGCCATACAGACGCCCTGGGCTGGTAAGTGTGACGATCCTGGGATGGGGGGGTTTTGCTTTTTGTGGGGGGTAAAGTTACCCCCAACCATGTCTCCTCGAGAATAAGACACCCCCTGAAAATAAGACATAGTGCTTTTTTCAGGGGAAAAAAAAAATAAGACAGTGTCTTATTTTCGGGGAAACAGGGTATGTTCTCAATCAACCCAAAAGACTCATAAATATCAAAGCTTAATATTTTTGGCAGTTGGAGTGGGGTTTTTTAGATTTGGCTATCTTAGGAGGATATCTGTTTCTCCAGGTAACTATTACTGTGCAGAATTATTAGGCAACTTAATAAAAACCAAATCTATTCCCATCTCACTTGTTTATTGTCACCAGGTAAACAAATATAACTGCACAAAATTTAGAAATAAACATTTCTGACATGCAAAAACAAAACCCCAAAAAATTAATGACCAATATAGCCCCCTTTCTTTATGATGACACTCAACAGTCGACCATCCATAGATTCTGTCAGTTGCTTGATCTGATTACGATCAACATTGCATGCAGCAGCCATCACAGCCTCCAGACACTGTTCCGAGAGGTGTACTGTTTTTCCCTCCCTATAGATCTCACATTTTATGAGGGAGCACAGGTTCTCTATGGGGTTCAGATCAGGTGAACAAAGGGAGCAATGTCATTATTTTTTTTATCTTTTAGACCTTTACTGGCCAGCCACACTGTGGAGTAGTTGGATGCATGTGATGGAGCATTGTCCTGCATGAAAATCATGTTTTTCTTGAACGATACCGATTTCTTCCTGTATACTGCTTGAAGAAGTTGTCTTCCAGAAACCGGCAGTACTTCTGGGAGTTGAGCTTCACTCCATCCTCAACCCGAAAAGGTCCCACAACTTCATCTTTGATGACACCAGCCCATACCAGTGCCCACCTCCACCTTGCTGGCGTCTGAGTCAGAGTGGAGCTCTCTGCCCTTTACTGATCCAGCCTCTGGCCCATCCATCTGCACATCAAGAGTCACTCTCATCTCATCAGTCCATAAAACCTTTGAAAAATCAGTCTTAAGATATATCTTGGCCCAGTCTTGACGTTTTATCTTATGTTTCTTGTTCAAAGGTGGTGGTTTTTCAGCCTTCCTTACCTTGGCCATGTCCCTAAGTATGGCACACCTTGTGCTTTTTGATACTCCAGTAACGTTGCCGCTCTGAAATATGGCCAAACTGGTGGCAAATGGCATCTTGGCAGCTTCACGCTTGATTTTCTTTAATTCATGGGCAGTTATTTTGTGCCTTTTTGCCCAACACGCTTCTTGCAACCCTGTTGGCTATTTGCCATGAAACACTTGATTGTTCGGTGATCACGCTTCAAAAGTTTGGCAATTTTAAGACTGCTGCATACCTCTGCAAGACATCTCACAATTTTGGACTTTTCAGAGCCCATCAAATCTCTCTTCTGACCCATTTTGCCAAAGGAAAGAAAGTTGCCTAATAATTAAGCACATCTTAGGCCTCTTTCTCACGTCCTTGTCTCCAGTACGTGTTTGGTCCTTTTCCTCACGCACCGGAGACACGGGCACATGTAGACCCATTAAAATCAATGGGTCTGCACTCATGTGCGTGTTCTGCCATGGACCGTGTGTTTGTGTGGAGCATTCGTGTGTCCGTGTGCTCCACACGTCAACATGTCCGTTTTTCTCCGGCATCGCGGGTGTCACACGGAACGCAAACGGACCACACGGAGGTGTTCTGTGTGACGCGCCGGAGAAAACACACGTGTCTGAGAAAAAAAAACAAAACTTTACTCACCTTCTCCAGCACTGCTGTCTCTGTCGCTGCTGTCACTTGCTGCCGACCGCCGCTCATTATGCTCATTGCATATTCACTTCACTGCTGCCGGAAGCTGCAGCAGCGGGGAGTCAGCAGGACTGGAGACCGAAGATCAGCACCACGGACAGCGACACCAGGGACAGGCGGATAACACACGGAGAACACACGTGTGCCATAAACACGGCTCACGTAGGGCAATACGCACCTTAGACACGTCCGTGAAAAACGTGCGTGATTTTCACGAATGTGTGAAAGAGGCTTTATATAGGGTGTTGATGTCATTACACCACACCCCTCCTCATTACAGAGATGCACATCACCTGATTTACTTAATTGGTAGTTGGCTCTCAGCATATACAGCTTGGAGTAGGATAACATGTATTTTTATTATTTATAGAGCACCATTGATTCCATGGTGCTGTACATGAGAAGGGGGTTACATACAGAATACATATACAAGTTACAATAGACAGACTAGTACAGAGGGCTTACATTCTAAAGGATTTTGGGGAGGAGACAGTAGGTGGGGTGGCAGCAGCTCCGCACGGTGGTGGGGCGGCAGCTCTGCACGGTGATGGGACAGGGGGGGTCATTGAAGATTATAGGCATTTCTGAACAGATGAGTATTCAAGTTCCGTTTGAAGTTTGCAAGTGTAGTAGATAGTCTGACGTGTTGAGACAGCGAGTTCCAGAAGACTGGGGATGCTCGGGAGAAGTCTTGGAGGCGGTTGCATGAGGAGCGAATGAGAGAGGAGGAGAGAAGATCTTGAGAGGAGGACCGGAGGTGACGTGTTGGAGTGTAGCGAGAGATTAGTTCAGAGATATACGGAGGAGACAGATTATGGATGGCTTTGTAGGTCAGTGTTAGTAGTTTGAATTGGATACAGTGGAAGATTGGGAGCCAATGGAGGGATTTTCAGAGAGGAGAAGCGGGGTGGTATTGAGGAGAGAGGTGGATCAGTCGGTCAGCAAAATTAAGGATGGACTGGAGAGGGGCGAGCGTGTTAGCAGGGAGACCACAGAGGATGTTGCAGTAATCGAGGCGGGAGATTATGAGAGCATGCACTAGTATTTTTGTAGATTGAGAATTGAGGAAAGGACGAATTCTGGAAATATTTGAAGACGGCAGGAGGTGGTGAGGGATTGAATGTGTGGTATGAAGGATAAGGCAGAGTCACAGATCACTCTGGGGGCACCGAACTTTGTGTGCTGGGGAAAGCCTGGTGTTATTTATTGTAATAGATCAGGTGGAGAGTGTAGGTGAGACGGAGGAAAGATGATCAGTTCAGTTTTGGCCACATTGAGCTTTAGGACGCGAGAGGAGAAGAAGGAGGATATAGACGATAGACACTCAGAGATTCTGGACAGCAGAGATGTGACATCTGGGCCAGAGAAGTAGATCTGAGTGTCATCGGCATATAGGTGGTATTGGAAGCCATGGGACTTTATGAGTTGTCCCAGGCCAAATGTATAGCTGGAAAAGAGTAAGGGTCCCATGACAGAGCCTTGAGGGACGCCAACAGAGAGATGGTGGGATGAAGAGGTTGTGTGGGACGGGAGACACTAAAAGTGCGGTTGGAAAGGTATGAGAAGAGCCAAGACAGGGCGAGATCTCCGACACCAAGGGAAGAGAGGATCTGTAGTAGGAGGGAGTGGTCGATAAAAATTATCATGTGATCAAAATACTCATTTGCCTAATAATTCTGCACAGTGAATGTAGTGGTTACATATGGTTACATACACATATATAGTGGTTACATATATAGACACATATATCGTGGTTACATATAGTTATAGTCACATATTTCGTGGTTACATATAAATATAGACACATATATAGTTGTGTTATATATATATATATATATATATATATATATATATATAGGTCCAGAAATCTTTGGCCAGTGACACAGTTTTCGCGAGTTGGGCTCTGCATGCCACCACATTGGATTTGAAATGAAATCTCTACAACAGAATTCAAGTGCAGATTGTAACGTTTAATTTGAAGGTTTGAACAAAAATATCTGATAGAAATTGTAGGAATTGTCACATTTCTTTACAAACACTCCACATTTTAGGAGGTCAAAAGTAATTGGACAAATAAACCAAACCCAAACAAAATATTTTTATTTTCAATATTTTGTTGCGAATCCTTTGGAGGCAATCACTGCCTTAAGTCTGGAACCCATGGACATCACCAAACGCTGGGTTTCCTCCTTCTTAATGCTTTGCCAGGCCTTTACAGCCGCAGCCTTCAGGTCTTGCTTGTTTGTGGGTCTTTCCGTCTTAAGTCTGGATTTGAGCAAGTGAAATGCATGCTCAATTGGGTTAAGATCTGGTGATTGACTTGGCCATTGCAGAAGGTTCCACTTTTTTGCACTCATGAACTCCTGGGTAGCTTTGGCTGTATGCTTGGGGTCATTGTCCATCTGTACTATGAAGCGCCGTCCGATCAACTTTGCGGCATTTGGCTGAATCTGGGCTGAAAGTATATCCCGGTACACTTCAGAATTCATCCGGCTACTCTTGTCTGCTGTTATGTCATCAATAAACACAAGTGACCCAGTGCCATTGAAAGCCATGCATGCCCATGCCATCACGTTGCCTCCACCATGTTTTACAGAGGATGTGGTGTGCCTTGGATCATGTGCCGTTCCCTTTCTTCTCCAAACTTTTTTCTTCCCATCATTCTGGTACAGGTTGATCTTTGTCTCATCTGTCCATAGAATACTTTTCCAGAACTGAGCTGGCTTCATGAGGTGTTTTTCAGCAAATGTAACTCTGGCCTGTCTATTTTTGGAATTGATGAATGGTTTGCATCTAGATGTGAACCCTTTGTATTTACTTTCATGGAGTCTTCTCTTTACTGATGACTTAGAGACAGATACACCTACTTCACTGAGAGTGTTCTGGACTTCAGTTGATGTTGTGAACGGGTTCTTCTTCACCAAAGAAAGTATGCGGCGATCATCCACCACTGTTGTTATCCGTGGACGCCCAGGCCTTTTTGAGTTCCCAAGCTCACCAGTCAATTCCTTTTTTCTCAGAATGTACCCGACTGTTGATTTTGCTTCTCCAAGCATGTCTGCTATCTCTCTGATGGATTTTTTCTTTTTTTTCAGCCTCAGGATGTTCTGCTTCACCTCAATTGAGAGTTCCTTAGACCGCATGTTGTCTGGTCACAGCAACAGCTTCCAAATGCAAAACCACACACCTGTAATCAACCCCAGACCTTTTAACTACTTCATTGATTACAGGTTAACGAGGGAGACGCCTTCAGAGTTAATTGCAGCCCTTAGAGTCCCTTGTCCAATTACTTTTGGTCCCTTGAAAAAGAGGAGGCTATGCATTACAGAGCTATGATTCCTAAACCCTTTCTCCGATTTGGATGTGAAAACTCTCATATTGCAGCTGGGAGTGTGCACTTTCAGCCCATATTATATATAGAATTGTATTTCTGAACATGTTTTTGTAAACAGCTAAAATAACAAAACTTGTGTCACTGTCCAAATATTTCTGTACCTAACTGTATATAACATCTATATGTATCTATAATAGTGGTTACATATAGCTATAGACACATATCGTGGTTACATATATAGACATGTACATCGTGGTTACATATAGATATACATACATAGTGGTTACCTATAGCTGTAGACACATGTAGTGGTTACATATAGTTATATACACATATATAGTGGTTACATATAACTATAGACACATATGCAGTCGTTACATACACAAACATAGAGGTTACATATATAGACACATATATCGTGGTTACAAATAGATATAGACATATTGAGGTTACATATAGATATATACAGTAGTTACATATAGCTATAGACACATATATCGTGGTTTGATATAGACACATATATAGTGGTTACATATTTAGACACGTATAGTGGTTACATATAGATATATACATATAGTGGTCACATATAGCTATAAACACATATCGTGGTTACATATACATAGACACATGTATAGTGGCTACATATAGCTATATATATATATATAGCTATATATATATCTACACACACATATATATAGGTTACATGTAGCTATAGACACATATCGTGGTTACATATAGAAATAAACACATATATAGTGGTTACATATAGACACAAATATAGTGGTTACATTTAGCTATATATAGTGCTTACATATAGAAATAGACACATATATATTGGTTATATGTAGACACAAATATAATGGTTACATATAGATACACATATAGTGGTTACATATAGATATATACACAACTACACATGTGGCTACATATAGCTATATACACATATATAGTGGCTACATGTAGCTGTATACACATTGCTGTTACATATAGATATACACACAAATATAGTGGTTACATATAGACATATCACATATAGATATTTACATAGACATATATAGTGGTTACATATAGCTATAGACACATATATAGTGGTTACATATAGATATACATAACTGCACATATAGTGGCTATATATACTGTATACACACAAATATAGTGGTTACATATAGATATATGTCACATATAGTGGTTACATATATACACATAGTGGTTTAATATAGATATGTCACATATAATGGTTACATATATACACATAGTGGTGTAATATAGACTTGCACACACTATATACATTATACTGGGGTGTCTGTACAGTCACGTCTAGGTCTCTTCAGAATTTTTAACACTGCGCATGCGCAGACATAATTCCCTCTAAGACCTTTAGGTGGGAGCCTTATTAAATATTCATGAGGCTTCAGCGAATTAAAAGAGAGACGTCTGAATAACTAACAACAGGCCCCGCCTGTACGTGATGACGATTCACAGCGAGGCAGCCTCATGCTAATATGCGGCGTGCAGCGTGATGACGTAGGCGCCCCTGCGGGTCCCGATTGCTGCAGCCGCTTGTCAGTGTGACGAAGATTGGCACCGGGTAAGCTGTCACTCACAGCGCCCGCCCGCCGGCCCGCACCGCTCCCCTGCCCTGCTCGCCGCCCCCCGGCCCTGGACACCACACACACACGCTGCCATAGCCGCCGGGGTGCCCACTTCTCCGTTTTGCGCGCCCCCTGCCTTCCACGGTGCTGTCCTTGCGCGTCCACGGGCCCTCCCCCTCCCTGTACGCGTTATGGACCCGCCCTCTCGCCGCATGCACGCGCTTCTCCCACATGATCGCGCCTTTTTTTCCATCCAATCCACGGCGTCGTGTCTATTGCTTAGCCAATCAGAGCGGGCATAGCCCTGTTGCCAGGGTTCCTGTATTTGTGCCCGGAGGTGCTGAACCATCGCGGCAGAGATTCGGGGGGAGGGGCCTTAGTAGAAAGGGGCGGGGAAAACGAGGAAAAATGTTATACTGAAATGTTACACCCCCCACTGTGTGCACCCTGAAAACGTGTCCCCCACTGTGCACCCTGAATAGGAGTTCCCACCCCCACTGTGTGAACCCTAAAAACGTATCCCCGACTGTTTGCATCCTGAAAACGCGTCCCCCACTGTGCACCCTGAATAGAAGTTCCCACCCCCACTGTGTACACTCTGAATAGGAGTCCCCACCCCCACTGTGTACAGCCTGAAAACGTGTCCCCCCCCCCACTGTGTGCATCCTGAAAACGTGTCCCCCCCCCACTGTGTGCATCCTGAAAACGTGTCCCCCCCCCCACTGTGTACAGCCTGAAAACGTGTCCCCCCCCCCACTGTGTGCATCCTGAAAACAGGTCCCCCACTGTGTACACTCTGAATAGGAGTCCCCACCCCCACTGTGTACAGCCTGAAAACGTGTCCCCCCCACTGTGTGCAGCCTGAAAACGTGTCCCCCCCCCCCACTGTGTGAACCCTAAAAACAGGTCCCCCACTGTGTACACTCTGAATAGGAGTCCCCACCCCCACTGTGTACAGCCTGAAAACGTGTCCCCCCCCACTGTGTACAGCCTGAAAACGTGTCCCCCCCCCCACTGTGTACAGCCTGAAAACGTGTCCCCCCCCACTGTGTACAGCCTGAAAACGTGTCCCCCCCACTGTGTGCAGCCTGAAAACGTGTCGCCCCCACTGTGTACAGCCTGAAAACGTGTCCCCCCACTGTGTGCAGCCTGAAAACCTGTCCCCACACTGTGTGCACCCTGAAAACGCATCCCCCCACTGTGTACAGCCTGAAAACGTGTCCCCCCCACTGTGTGCACCCTGAAAACGCGTCCCCCACTGTGCACCCTGAATAGAAGTTCCCACCCCCACTGTGTGCATCCTGAAAACAGGTCCCCCACTGTGTACACTCTGAATAGGAGTCCCCACCCCCACTGTGTACAGCCTGAAAACGTGTCCCCCTCCACTGTGTACAGCCTGAAAACGTGTCCCCCCCACTGTGTGCAGCCTGAATACGTGTCCCCCAACTGTGTGCAGCCTGAAAACCTGTCCCCCCACTGTGTGCACCCTGAAAACTTATCCCCCCACTGTGTGCACCCTGAAAACGTATCCCCCCACTGTGTGCACCCTGAAAACGCGTCCCCCACTGTGCACCCTGAATAGGAGTTCCCACCCCCACTGTGTGCATCCTGAAAACAGGTCCCCCACTGTGTACACTCTGAATAGGAGTCCCCACCCCCACTGTGTACAGCCTGAAAACGTGTCCCCCCCCACTGTGTACAGCCTGAAAACGTGTCCCCCCCCACTGTGTGCAGCCTGAACATGTGTCCCCCCACTGTGTGCAGCCTGAATACCTGTCCCCCAACTGTGTGCAGCCTGAAAACCTGTCCCCCCACTGTGTGCACCCTGAAAACGCGTCCCCCCCACTGTGTGCACCCTGAATAGGAGTTCCCACCCCCACTGTGTGCATCCTGAAAACGTGTCCCCCACTGTGTACACTCTGAATAGGAGTCCCCACACCCACTGTGTACAGCCTGAAAACGTGTCCCCCCCACTGTGTACAGCCTGAAAACTTATCCCCCCACTGTGTGCAGCCTGAAAACGTGTCCCCCCCACTGTGTGCAGCCTGAATACGTGTCCCCCCACTGTGTGCAGCCTGAATACGTGTCCCCCCACTGTGTGCAGCCTGAATACGTGTCCCCCCACTGTGTGCACCCTGAAAACTTATCCCCCCACTGTGTGCACCCTGAAAACGTGTCCCCCACTGTGTGCAGCCTGAAAACGTGTCCCCCCACTGCGTGCACCCTAAAAACGTTTCCCCCACTGCGTGCACCCTGAGTAGGAGTCCCCACCGCCACTGTGTGCTTCCTGCTAACGTATCACCCCACTGTGTGCTCCCTGAAAACATGTCCCCCAATGTGTGCACCCTGAGTAGGAGTCCCCACCCCCATTGTGTGCACACTGAATAAGGCTGGTTTCACACTACGTTTAGTTAACATCCGTCCATAACGTTTTTTTAGCGGAAAAACGGATCCAGTGCAAATGCGTTTTCACTTCAATGCATTTGCAATGGACTCGCGTCCACCTGCGTTCACCTGCGTTTGCGTGCGTTATAGTGAGGATCCAGCGACTTGCAGTTTTTTAACATCTTTCAAAAACGCTACTTGTAACGTTTTTGAGCTGCGTCCAAATACTGCAAGTCACTGGATCCTGAGTAAACAGCACGCAAACGCAGGTGAACGCTGGCATGCTGATAGACAGGATCCTGCTTTTGTACTGAGCATGCCCAGAACCAGTCTCGCGTGATCTGTCTCTCTCTCCTCCTCCCTCCCTCACCCTCTCTCTCTCTATCTCTGTCTTTCCCCCTTCCTCCCCTCCCTCTCCCCCACCTGAGAGCTGCGGACACTCGTAACCAAGGTAAATATCGGGTAACCACTTCTCTTAGTTACCCGATGTTTACGTTGGTTACGTGTGCAGACAGCCCTTCTCCTAGCAGCTGCAGACACTCGTAACCAAGATAAATATCGGGTATCCAAGCCCGATGTTTACCTTGGTTACCAGCGTCTGCAGCTGTCAGAAGCCGGCTCCCAGTCTAGTTCCCCTCACTCCCGATCACATGACTCCAATGCCCGCCCCTAAACATCCAGTGCAGGATCCTGCAAAATAACAGATGCGTTTGCATGCGTTTTTTGCTGTAAAAGCAGGATCCGCTTTTGCAGCAAAAAAACGTTCCTGACGCATGTTAAATAAACGTAGTGTGCATCCCGAAAACATGTCCTCTACTCTGTGCACCCTGAAAACATGCCCCCCTCTGTGTGCTCCCTGAAAATGTGTCCCTAGTGTGTGCACCCTGAATAGGAGTCCCCACCCCCACTGTGTGCATCCTGAAAACTTTTCCCCCACTGTGTGCATCATGAAAACCTGTCCCCCACTGTGTGCACTCTGTCCCCTCCCCCCACAGTGTGCACCCTGAAAACGTGTCCCGCCGCTGTGTGTCCTGATAAGGTACCCCCACCCCCCACTGTACACTCTGAAAACGTGTCTCCCACTGTGTGACCCTGACAAGCTGTCCCCACCCCCACTGTGTGCACCCTGTAAATGTGTCCCCACCCCCACTATGTGTACCTTGAAAATATGGCTCCCCATTGTTTTCACCCTGAAAAGGTGCCCCCATCTCCCACTGTGTGCACCCTGAATACCTGCCCCCCACTGTGTGCACCCTGAAAACTTGTCCCCCAACTGTGTGCACCATAAAAACATATCCCCCACACTGTGTGCATGCATCCTCATTGTTTGCCCTCTGACAATGTTTCCCCCAATTGTGTGCACCCTGAAAATTTGTCCCCACCCTTATTATGTGCACCCTGAAAATATGGCCCCTCACTATATGTCCCCTCCCTCACTGAGTCTCCCATCCCCAATACACAGCCTCCGTCCCCTCTGACTCCCGGTCCCCAGTATAGATCAAAAATATTGGTCTGCACTCAGAGAAGTGGGTGGTGCAAGTGAAAAATGGGTCCAATGCAAGAGGATCAATAACTTCACTGCACTCATCGATTGTGATGCAAAAAAATGGTCAAATTTATTGAGGCGACTGAAGCATTCGACGTTTCGACCCCGCCTGGGCCTTAGTCAAGAGTCGCTTAAGGCTACATGCGCACGCTGCTTTTTTCCTGCTTTTTTGCTGCTTTTTTGGCTGCAGTTTTGTTGTCAGAACTTTCTGACATCTGACTTCCCAGCAAAGTCTATGAGAAGTCAGATTTGTCATGCGCACGTTGCAGTTTATTTGTCAGCGTTTTATTTGTCAAAGGTTTGTGACAAATAAAATGCAGCATGTTCATTCTTCCTGTGTTTTTGTCAACATTTGTCACAAAAATGCAGCAAAAACGCAGGGTGTGAAATACGCACCGAAAACCCACCAAAAACGCACCAAAAACGCATCTAAAATTACATGCGTTTTTTGTGACATTTCCAGGCTCTCTATGACAAGGTGCAGTTTTGGCTGCATTTTGGCTGCAGTTTTGGCTGCAGTTTGTGAACACAAAAAGATGCAGCATGCGCATGTAGCCTAAAAATGGGTGCCTGGGATACGGAAATTTGAGTGGATTATAGCGTTGGTAGAGGATACCTTGAGGATAAAGGTCCTGGGTTTAGCCCGCGCAGCAGCGCTGTGGCTGGTGATATGGTGTATCCTGCGCGGGCTAAACCCAGGACCTTTATCCTCAAGGTATCCTCTACCAACGCTATAATCCACTCAAATTTCCGTATCCCAGGCACCCATCTTTAAGCGACTCTTGACTAAAGACCGCTTTACACGTAACGACATCGCTAACGGGATGTAATTGGGGTCACGGAATTTGTGACGCACATACGGCCTCGTTAGCGACATCGTTGCATGTGACACGTACGAGCGACCACTAACGATGTAAAATACCAAATCGTTAATCGCTGACACGTCGTCCATTTCCCAAATGTCGTTGCTGCTTTTGGACGCAGGTTGTTGGTCGTTCCTGAGGCAGTGCACATCGCTACGTGTGACACCCCCGGAACGACGAACAACACCGTACCTGCGTCCTCCGGCAACAAGGTGGGCGTGTCTTTCATGTGGCTACTCTCCGCCCCTCCGCTTCTATTGGACGCCTGCCGTGTGACGCCGCACGAACCGCCCCCTTAGAAAAGAGGCTGTTCACCGGCCACAGCGACGTCGCTAGACAGCTAAGTCCGTGTGATGGGTACTAGCGATATTGTGCGCCACGGGCAGCGATTTGCCCGTGACGCACAAACGACGGGGGCGGGTGCGATCAGCAGCGACAGGCGATGTCGTTGCGTGTAAAGTGGCCTTTAGACCCAGGCGGGGTCGAAACGTCGAATGACTCCACAGTCGCCTCAATAAATTTGAAAATTTTTTTGCATCACAATCTATGAGTGCAGTGAATTTATTTATTATCTTGGATTGGACCCATCCCCAGTACACAGCCTCCGTCCTCTCTGACTCTCCCATCCCCAGTACACAGCCTCCGTCCTCTCTGACTCTCCCATCCCCAGTACACAGCCTCCGTCCACTCTGACTCTCCCATCCCCAGTACACAGCCTCCGTCCTCTCTGACTCTCCCATCCCCAGTACACAGCCTCCGTCCTCTCTGACTCTCCCATCCCCAGTACACAGCCTCCGTCCTCTCTGACTCTCCCATCCCCAGTAAAAAGCCTCCGTCCTCTCTGACTCTCCCATCCCAGTACACAGCCTCCGTCCTCTCTGACTCTCCCATCCCAAGTACACAGCCTCCGTCCTCTCTGACTCTCCCATCCCCAGTAAAAAGCCTCCGTCCTCTCTGACTCTCCCATCCCCAGTACACAGCCTCTGTCCCCTCTGACTCTCCCATCCCCAGTACACGGCCTCCGTCCCCTCTGACTCTCCCATCCCCAGTACACGGCCTCCGTCCACTCTGACTCTCCCATCCCCAGTACACAGCCTCCGTCCTCTCTGACTCTTCCATCCCCAGTACACAGCCTCCGTCCCCTCTGACTCTCCCATCCCCAGTACATGGCCTCTGTCCCCTCTGACTCTCCCATCCCCAGTACACGGCCTCCGTCCCCTCTGACTCTCCCATCCCCAGTACACAGACTCCGTCCTCTCTGACTCTGCCATCCCCAGTACACAGCCTCCGTCCCCTCTGACTCTCCCATCCCAGTACACAGCCTCCATCCTCTCTGACTTTCCCATCCCCAGTACACACCCTCCGTCCTCTCTGACTCTCCCATCCCCAGTACACAGCCTCCGTCCCCTCTGACTCTCCCATCCCCAGTACATGGCCTCTGTCCCCTCTGACTCTCCCATCCCCAGTACATGGCCTCCGTCCCCTCTGACTCTCCCATCCCCAGTAAAAAGCCTCCGTCCTCTCTGACTCTCCCATCCCCAGTACACAGCCTCCGTCCCCTCTGACTCTCCCATCCCAGTACACAGCCTCCGTCCTCTTTGACTCTCCCATCCCCAGTACACAGCCTCCGTCCACTCTGACTCTCCCATCCCCAGTACACAGCCTCCGTCCTCTCTGACTCTCCCATCCCCAGTACACAGCCTCCGTCCTCTCTGACTCTCCCATCCCCAGTACACAGCCTCCGTCCTCTCTGACTCTCCCATCCCCAGTAAAAAGCCTCCGTCCTCTCTGACTCTCCCATCCCAGTACACAGCCTCCGTCCTCTCTGACTCTCCCATCCCAAGTACACAGCCTCCGTCCTCTCTGACTCTCCCATCCCCAGTAAAAAGCCTCCGTCCTCTCTGACTCTCCCATCCCCAGTACACAGCCTCTGTCCCCTCTGACTCTCCCATCCCCAGTACACGGCCTCCGTCCTCTCTGACTCTCCCATCCCAGTACACAGCCTCCGTCCTCTCTGACTCTCCCATCCCCAGTACACAGCCTCCGTCCCCTCTGACTCTCCCATCCCCAGTACACAGCCTCCGTCCTCTCTGACTCTTCCATCCCCAGTACACAGCCTCCGTCCCCTCTGACTCTCCCATCCCCAGTACATGGCCTCTGTCCCCTCTGACTCTCCCATCCCCAGTACACGGCCTCCGTCCCCTCTGACTCTCCCATCCCCAGTACACAGACTCCGTCCTCTCTGACTCTGCCATCCCCAGTACACAGCCTCCGTCCCCTCTGACTCTCCCATCCCAGTACACAGCCTCCATCCTCTCTGACTCTCCCATCCCCAGTACACACCCTCCGTCCTCTCTGACTCTCCCATCCCCAGTACACCGCTTCCGTCCCCTCTGACTCTCCCATCCCCAGTAAAAAGCCTCAGTCCTCTCTGACTCTCCCATCCCCAGTACACAACCTCCGTCCCCTCTGACTCTCCCATCCCAGTACACAGCCTCCGTCCTCTCTGACTCTCCCATCCCCAGTACATGGCCTCCGTCCTCTCTGACTCTCCCATCCCCAGTACACAGCCTCCGTCCTCGCTGACTCTCCCATCCCCAGTACATGGCCTCCGTCCCCTCTGACTCTCCCATCCCGAGTACACGGCCTTTGTCCTCTCTGACTCTCCCATCCCCAGTACACGGCCTCCGTCCCCTCTGACTCTCCCATCCCGAGTACACGGCCTTTGTCCCCTCTGACTCTCCCATCCCCAGTACACGGCCTCCGTCCCCTCTGACTCTCCCATCCCCAGTACACGGCCTCCGTCCTCTCTGACTCTCCCATCCCCAGTACACAGCCTCCGTCCACTCTGACTCTCCCATCCCCAGTACACAGCCTCCGTCCTCTCTGACTCTCCCATCCCCAGTACACAGCCTCCGTCCTCTCTGACTCTCCCATCCCCAGTACACAGCCTCCGTCCTCTCTGACTCTCCCATCCCCAGTACACAGCCTCTGTCCCCTCTGACTCTCCCATCCCCAGTACACGGCCTCCGTCCCCTCTGACTCTCCCATCCCCAGTACACGGCCTCCGTCCACTCTGACTCTCCCATCCCCAGTACACAGCCTCCGTCCCCTCTGACTCTCCCATCCCCAGTACATAGCCTCCGTCCTCTCTGACTCTTCCATCCCCAGTACACAGCCTCCGTCCTCTCTGACTCTTCCATCCCCAGTGCACAGCCTCCGTCCCCTCTGACTCTCCCATCCCCAGTACATGGCCTCTGTCCCCTCTGACTCTCCCATCCCCAGTACACGGCCTCCGTCCCCTCTGACTCTCCCATCCCCAGTACACAGACTCCGTCCTCTCTGACTCTGCCATCCCCAGTACACAGCCTCCGTCCCCTCTGACTCTCCCATCCCAGTACACAGCCTCCATCCTCTCTGACTCTCCTATCCCCAGTACACACCCTCCGTCCTCTCTGACTCTCCCATCCCCAGTACACCGCTTCCGTCCCCTCTGACTCTCCCATCCCCAGTACACAGCCTCCGTCCTCTCTGACTCTCCCATCCTCAGTACACGGCCTCCGTCCCCTCTGACTCTCCCATCCCCAGTAAAAAGCCTCAGTCCTCTCTGACTCTCCCATCCCCAGTACACAACCTCCGTCCCCTCTGACTCTCCCATCCCAGTACACAGCCTCCGTCCTCTCTGACTCTCCCATCCCCAGTACATGGCCTCCGTCCTCTCTGACTCTCCCATCCCCAGTACACAGCCTCCGTCCTCTCTGACTCTCCCATCCCCAGTACACGGCCTCCGTCCCCTCTGACTCTCCCATTCCGAGTACACGGCCTCTGTCCCCTCTGACTCTCCCATCCCCAGTACACGGCCTCCGTCCCCTCTGACTCTCCCATCCCCAGTACACGGCCTCCGTCCACTCTGACTCTCCCATCCCCAGTACACGGCCTCCGTCCACTCTGACTCTCCCATCCCCAGTACACAGCCTCCGTCGCCTCTGACTCTCCCATCCCCAGTACACAGCCTCCGTCCCCTCTGACTCTCCCATCCCCAGTACACGGCCTCCGTCCCCTCTGACTCTCCCATCCCCAGTACACAGACTCCGTCCTCTCTGACTCTCCCATCCCCAGTACACAGCCTCCGTCCCCTCTGACTCTCCCATCCCCAGTACACGGCCTCCGTCCCCTCTGATTCTCCCATCCCCAGTACATGGCCTCCGTCCTCTCTGACTCTCCCATCCTCAGTACACGGCCTCCGTCCCCTCTGACTCTCCCATCCCCAGTAAAAAGCCTCAGTCCTCTCTGACTCTCCCATCCCCAGTACACAACCTCCGTCCCCTCTGACTCTCCCATCCCAGTACACAGCCTCCGTCCTCTCTGACTCTCCCATCCCCAGTACATGGCCTCCGTCCTCTCTGACTCTCCCATCCCCAGTACACAGCCTCCGTCCTCTCTGACTCTCCCATCCCCAGTACACGGCCTCCGTCCCCTCTGACTCTCCCATTCCGAGTACACGGCCTCTGTCCCCTCTGACTCTCCCATCCCCAGTACACGGCCTCCGTCCCCTCTGACTCTCCCATCCCCAGTACACGGCCTCCGTCCACTCTGACTCTCCCATCCCCAGTACACGGCCTCCGTCCACTCTGACTCTCCCATCCCCAGTACACAGCCTCCGTCGCCTCTGACTCTCCCATCCCCAGTACACAGCCTCCGTCCCCTCTGACTCTCCCATCCCCAGTA
Source organism: Anomaloglossus baeobatrachus (assembly GCF_048569485.1). Lineage (NCBI taxonomy): Eukaryota > Metazoa > Chordata > Amphibia > Anura > Aromobatidae > Anomaloglossus > Anomaloglossus baeobatrachus. Next base: position 784,380 of record NC_134354.1, on the reverse strand, counting down.
CACAGCCTCCGTCCTCTCTGACTCTTCCATCCCCAGTACACAGCCTCCGTCCCCTCTGACTCTCCCATCCCCAGTACATGGCCTCTGTCCCCTCTGACTCTCCCATCCCCAGTACATGGCCTCCGTCCCCTCTGACTCTCCCATCCCCAGTACACAGCCTCCGTCCTCTCTGACTCTCCCATCCCCAGTACACGGCCTCCGTCCCCGCTGATTCTCCCATCCCCAGTACACGGCCTCCGTCCCCGCTGATTCTCCCATCCCCAGTACACGGCCTCCGTCCCCTCTGACTCTCCCATCCCCAGTACACAGACTCCGTCCTCTCTGACTCTCCCATCCCCAGTACACAGCCTCCGTCCCCTCTGACTCTCCCATCCCCAGTACACGGCCTCCGTCCCCTCTGATTCTCCCATCCCCAGTACATGGCCTCCGTCCCCTCTGACTCTCCCATCCCCAGTACACGGCCTCCGTCCACTCTGACTCTCCCATCCCCAGTACACGGCCTCCGTCCACTCTGACTCTCCCATCCCCAGTACACAGCCTCCGTCGCCTCTGACTCTCCCATCCCCAGTACACAGCCTCCGTCGCCTCTGACTCTCCCATCCCCAGTACACAGCCTCCGTCCCCTCTGACTCTCCCATCCCCAGTACACAGCCTCCGTCCTCTCTGACTCTTCCATCCCCAGTACACAGCCTCCGTCCCCTCTGACTCTCCCATCCCCAGTACATGGCCTCTGTCCCCTCTGACTCTCCCATCCCCAGTACACGGCCTCCGTCCCCTCTGACTCTCCCATCCCCAGTACACAGACTCCGTCCTCTCTGACTCTGCCATCCCCAGTACACAGCCTCCGTCCCCTCTGACTCTCCCATCCCAGTACACAGCCTCCATCCTCTCTGACTCTCCCATCCCCAGTACACACCCTCCGTCCTCTCTGACTCTCCCATCCCCAGTACACCGCTTCCGTCCCCTCTGACTCTCCCATCCCCAGTAAAAAGCCTCAGTCCTCTCTGACTCTCCCATCCCCAGTACACAACCTCCGTCCCCTCTGACTCTCCCATCCCAGTACACAGCCTCCATCCTCTCTGACTCTCCCATCCCCAGTACATGGCCTCCGTCCTCTCTGACTCTCCCATCCCCAGTACACAGCCTCCGTCCTCGCTGACTCTCCCATCCCCAGTACATGGCCTCCGTCCCCTCTGACTCTCCCATCCCGAGTACACGGCCTTTGTCCACTCTGACTCTCCCATCCCCAGTACACGGCCTCCGTCCCCTCTGACTCTCCCATCCCGAGTACACGGCCTTTGTCCTCTCTGACTCTCCCATCCCCAGTACACGGCCTCCGTCCCCTCTGACTCTCCCATCCCGAGTACACGGCCTTTGTCCCCTCTGACTCTCCCATCCCCAGTACACGGCCTCCGTCCCCTCTGACTCTCCCATCCCCAGTACACGGCCTCCGTCCTCTCTGACTCTCCCATCCCCAGTACACAGCCTCCGTCCACTCTGACTCTCCCATCCCCAGTACACAGCCTCCGTCCTCTCTGACTCTCCCATCCCCAGTACACAGCCTCCGTCCTCTCTGACTCTCCCATCCCCAGTACACAGCCTCCGTCCTCTCTGACTCTCCCATCCCCAGTAAAAAGCCTCCGTCCTCTGTGACTCTCCCATCCCAGTACACAGCCTCCGTCCTCTCTGACTCTCCCATCCCAAGTACACAGCCTCCGTCCTCTCTGACTCTCCCATCCCCAGTAAAAAGCCTCCGTCCTCTCTGACTCTCCCATCCCCAGTACACAGCCTCTGTCCCCTCTGACTCTCCCATCCCCAGTACACGGCCTCCGTCCCCTCTGACTCTCCCATCCCCAGTACACGGCCTCCGTCCACTCTGACTCTCCCATCCCCAGTACACAGCCTCCGTCCCCTCTGACTCTCCCATCCCCAGTACACAGCCTCCGTCCTCTCTGACTCTTCCATCCCCAGTACACAGCCTCCGTCCTCTCTGACTCTTCCATCCCCAGTACACAGCCTCCGTCCCCTCTGACTCTCCCATCCCCAGTACATGGCCTCTGTCCCCTCTGACTCTCCCATCCCCAGTACACGGCCTCCGTCCCCTCTGACTCTCCCATCCCCAGTACACAGACTCCGTCCTCTCTGACTCTGCCATCCCCAGTACACAGCCTCCGTCCCCTCTGACTCTCCCATCCCAGTACACAGCCTCCATCCTCTCTGACTCTCCTATCCCCAGTACACACCCTCCGTCCTCTCTGACTCTCCCATCCCCAGTACACCGCTTCCGTCCCCTCTGACTCTCCCATCCCCAGTACACAGCCTCCGTCCCCGCTGATTCTCCCATCCCCAGTACACGGCCTCCGTCCCCGCTGATTCTCCCATCCCCAGTACACGGCCTCCGTCCCCTCTGACTCTCCCATCCCCAGTACACAGACTCCGTCCTCTCTGACTCTCCCATCCCCAGTACACAGCCTCCGTCCCCTCTGACTCTCCCATCCCAGTACACAGCCTCCATCCTCTCTGACTCTCCCATCCCCAGTACACACCCTCCGTCCTCTCTGACTCTCCCATCCCCAGTAAAAAGCCTCCGTCCTCTCTGACTCTCCCATCCCCAGTACACAGCCTCCGTCCCCTCTGACTCTCCCATCCCAGTACACAGCCTCCGTCCTCTCTGACTCTCCCATCCCCAGTACACGGCCTCCGTCCCCTCTGACTCTCCCATCCCGAGTACACGGCCTCTGTCCCCTCTGACTCTCCCATCCCCAGTACACGGCCTCCGTCCCCTCTGACTCTCCCATCCCCAGTACACGGCCTCCGTCCCCTCTGACTCTCCCATCCCCAGTACACGGCCTCCGTCCACTCTGACTCTCCCATCCCCAGTACACAGCCTCCATCGCCTCTGACTCTCCCATCCCCAGTACACAGCCTCCGTCCCCTCTGACTCTCCCATCCCCAGTACACAGCCTCCGTCCTCTCTGACTCTTCCATCCCCAGTACACGGCCTCTGTCCCCTCTGACTCTCCCATCCCCAGTACATGGCCTCTGTCCCCTCTGACTCTCCCATCCCCAGTACACGGCCTCCGTCCCCTCTGACTCTCCCATCCCCAGTACACAGCCTCCGTCCCCTCTGACTCTCCCATCCCCAGTACACAGCCTCCGTCCTCTCTGACTCTTCCATCCCCAGTACACAGCCTCCGTCCCCTCTGACTCTCCCATCCCCAGTACATGGCCTCTGTCCCCTCTGACTCTCCCATCCCCAGTACACGGCCTCCGTCCCCGCTGATTCTCCCATCCCCAGTACACGGCCTCCGTCCCCGCTGATTCTCCCATCCCCAGTACACGGCCTCCGTCCCATCTGACTCTCCCATCCCCAGTACACAGACTCCGTCCTCTCTGACTCTCCCATCCCCAGTACACAGCCTCCGTCCCCTCTGACTCTCCCATCCCAGTACACAGCCTCCATCCTCTCTGACTCTCCCATCCCCAGTACAAACCCTCCGTCCTCTCTGACTCTCCCATCCCCAGTAAAAAGCCTCCGTCCTCTCTGACTCTCCCATCCCCAGTACACAACCTCCGTCCCCTCTGACTCTCCCATCCCAGTACACAGCCTCCGTCCTCTCTGACTCTCCCATCCCCAGTACACGGCCTCCGTCCCCTCTGACTCTCCCATCCCGAGTACACGGCCTCTGTCCCCTCTGACTCTCCCATCCCCAGTACACGGCCTCCGTCCCCTCTGACTCTCCCATCCCCAGTACACAGCCTCCGTTGCCTCTGACTCTCCCATCCCCAGTACACAGCCTCCGTCCCCTCTGACTCTCCCATCCCCAGTACACAGCCTCCGTCCTCTCTGACTCTTCCATCCCCAGTACACAGCCTCCGTCCCCTCTGACTCTCCCATCCCCAGTACACGGCCTCTGTCCCCTCTGACTCTCCCATCCCCAGTACATGGCCTCCGTCCCCTCTGACTCTCCCATCCCCAGTACACGGCCTCCGTCCTCTCTGACTCTCCCATCCCCAGTACACGGCCTCCGTCCCCGCTGATTCTCCCATCCCCAGTACACGGCCTCCGTCCCCGCTGATTCTCCCATCCCCAGTACACGGCCTCCGTCCCCTCTGACTCTCCCATCCCCAGTACACAGACTCCGTCCTCTCTGACTCTCCCATCCCCAGTACACAGCCTCCGTCCCCTCTGACTCTCCCATCCCAGTACACAGCCTCCATCCTCTCTGACTCTCCCATCCCCAGTACACACCCTCCGTCCTCTCTGACTCTCCCATCCCCAGTAAAAAGCCTCCGTCCTCTCTGACTCTCCCATCCCCAGTACACAGCCTCCGTCCCCTCTGACTCTCCCATCCCAGTACACAGCCTCCGTCCTCTCTCACTCTCCCATCCCCAGTACACGGCCTCCGTCCCCTCTGACTCTCCCATCCCGAGTACACGGCCTCTGTCCCCTCTGACTCTCCCATCCCCAGTACACGGCCTCCGTCCCCTCTGACTCTCCCATCCCCAGTACATGGCCTCTGTCCCCTCTGACTCTCCCATCCCCAGTACACGGCCTCCGTCCCCGCTGATTCTCCCATCCCCAGTACACGGCCTCCGTCCCCGCTGATTCTCCCATCCCCAGTACACGGCCTCCGTCCCATCTGACTCTCCCATCCCCAGTACACAGACTCCGTCCTCTCTGACTCTCCCATCCCCAGTACACAGCCTCCGTCCCCTCTGACTCTCCCATCCCAGTACACAGCCTCCATCCTCTCTGACTCTCCCATCCCCAGTACAAACCCTCCGTCCTCTCTGACTCTCCCATCCCCAGTAAAAAGCCTCCGTCCTCTCTGACTCTCCCATCCCCAGTACACAACCTCCGTCCCCTCTGACTCTCCCATCCCAGTACACAGCCTCCGTCCTCTCTGACTCTCCCATCCCCAGTACATGGCCTCCGTCCTCTCTGACTCTCCCATCCCCAGTACACAGCCTCCGTCCTCTCTGACTCTCCCATCCCCAGTACACGGCCTCCGTCCCCTCTGACTCTCCCATCCCGAGTACACGGCCTCTGTCCCCTCTGACTCTCCCATCCCCAGTACACGGCCTCCGTCCCCTCTGACTCTCCCATCCCCAGTACACGGCCTCCGTCCACTCTGACTCTCCCATCCCCAGTACACGGCCTCCGTCCACTCTGACTCTCCCATCCCCAGTACACAGCCTCCGTCGCCTCTGACTCTCCCATCCCCAGTACACAGCCTCCGTCCCCTCTGACTCTCCCATCCCCAGTACACAGCCTCCGTCCTCTCTGACTCTTCCATCCCCAGTACACAGCCTCCGTCCCCTCTGACTCTCCCATCCCCAGTACATGGCCTCTGTCCCCTCTGACTCTCCCATCCCCAGTACATGGCCTCCGTCCCCTCTGACTCTCCCATCCCCAGTACACGGGCTCCGTCCTCTCTGACTCTCCCATCCCCAGTACACGGCTTCCGTCCCCGCTGATTCTCCCATCCCCAGTACACGGCCTCCGTCCCCGCTGATTCTCCCATCCCCAGTACACGGCCTCCGTCCCCTCTGACTCTCCCATCCCCAGTACACAGACTCCGTCCTCTCTGACTCTCCCATCCCCAGTACACAGCCTCCGTCCCCTCTGACTCTCCCATCCCAGTACACAGCCTCCATCCTCTCTGACTCTCCCATCCCCAGTACACACCCTCCGTCCTCTCTGACTCTCCCATCCCCAGTAAAAAGCCTCCGTCCTCTCTGACTCTCCCATCCCCAGTACACAGCCTCCGTCCCCTCTGACTCTACCATCCCAGTACACAGCCTCCGTCCCCTCTGACTCTCCCATCCCGAGTACACGGCCTCCGTCCCCTCTGACTCTCCCATCCCGAGTACACGGCCTCTGTCCCCTCTGACTCTCCCATCCCCAGTACACGGCCTCCGTCCCCTCTGACTCTCCCATCCCCAGTACACGGCCTCCGTCCACTCTGACTCTCCCATCCCCAGTACACAGCCTCCATCGCCTCTGACTCTCCCATCCCCAGTACACAGCCTCCGTCCCCTCTGACTCTCCCATCCCCAGTACACAGCCTCCGTCCTCTCTGACTCTTCCATCCCCAGTACACAGCCTCCGTCCTCTCTGACTCTCCCATCCCCAGTACACAGCCTCCGTCCTCTCTGACTCTCCCATCCCCAGTACACGGCCCCCGTCCCCGCTGACTTTCCCATCCCCAGTACACGGCCTCCGTCCCCTCTGACTCTCCCATCCCCAGTACACAGCCTTCGTCCCCTCTGACTCTCCCATCCCCAGTACACGGCCTCTGTCCCCTCTGACTCTCCCATCCCCAGTACATGGCCTCCGTCCCCTCTGACTCTCCCATCCCCAGTACACAGCCTCCGTCCTCTCTGACTCTCCCATCCCCAGTACACGGCCTCCGTCCCCGCTGATTCTCCCATCCCCAGTACACGGCCTCCGTCCCCGCTGATTCTCCCATCCCCAGTACACGGCCTCCGTCCCCTCTGACTCTCCCATCCCCAGTACACGGCCTCCGTCCCCTCTGACTCTCCCATCCCCAGTACACGGACTCCGTCCTCTCTGACTCTCCCATCCCCAGTCCACAGCCTCCGTCCCCTCTGACTCTCCCATCCCAGTACACACCCTCCGTCCTCTCTGACTCTCCCATCCCCAGTAAAAAGCCTCCGTCCTCTCTGACTCTCCCATCCCCAGTACACAGCCTCCGTCTGTGACGGGGTGTACATCAGAGCAAAGAGAGACAACAGGCCGAGGATGATCCAACAGGTTTACTAACAGGAATACAGGAACAGCACACGACAAGTCCAAATAAAACAGATTCGGGGGCACCTCCCGATAATCCAAAGTGCCAGATCACAACGTAATAGTCCTTTTCAGAGTCCCAGAAATCCCACACAATCCACTGGACGGCGAGGTCTGTCCGCAGATTCAGATCTCGCTCCCTTCCTCTTCAAAAACTCAACTCCCAACTGCATTTAGAAACAGGAGTGAATTGTTTGAGCTCGTGGGCCCGCCCCTCAAGTGTAGGGGTCTATGCAATGGTTGGGCCCACTAGAAGATTCTAGAAGGTTGGCTCCGAGATGTCTACAGGTTTGTGTAGTTGGCGTTATCCACTGCTTACGAAACAATGAGAAGTTCCCCTGGCTGTGTGGACAAGAGATAATTGCATTATGGGCCCAGAGACACAGGAGATGGGGGGAAGGTATGGTTACTTACATCCCAAGACATTTCAAAGTGTTCAGTAAGTACAACCAAAGGAAAGTGACATCACATCCTGCCATAGTATTACAGCAAATACAGTGAGAAGGTAAAATACATCATGACAATTCCTTCCCCTCCCAACTTGTGTACGTACTAGGGACCTCTACAGGTCGCTGGTTAAGTACACGCAGGCATGGCTGACAGGACTCAAGGCTCCTCTTGCCTGGACAGTCCATCTGCATTTTGGTGTTGGCTGCCCCTTCTATATTGTATGGTAAAGTTATAGGGCTGCAGAGCCAGGCTCCATCGCAGTAAGCGTCCATTGTCCCCAGAGACTCTGTTCAGCCAGGTGAGGGGATTGTGATCAGTAACCACAGTGAATTCCCGTCCATACAGATACGGCCGTAGTTTCTTAAGGGCCCACACTACAGCCAGACATTCCTTCTCAACAGTTGCATAGGCCACTTCTCGGTCCAGCAGTTTCCGGCTGAGATAGGCGATGGGGTGCTCGTCCCCAGCTGCATTCACCTGGCTGAGGACAGCTCCCAGTCCATAAGCAGAGGCATCCGTTTGCACAATGAATCTCCTCTTGTAGTCTGGAGCAGCCAGGACAGGATCGCAGATCAAAGCATCCTTCAGCCGGTTAAAAGCCTCATCACAGGCTGGAGTCCAGATCACCAGCCGGGGCATTGTTTTCTTGGTCAGGTCGGTAAGAGGCTTGGCCACAGTACTGAAATGAGAAACAAATTTTCGGTAATAACTGGCAGTGCCCAGAAAAGCCATAACTTGTTTCTTAGTTTGGGGTACAGGCCAGTCTCTAATAGCCTGGATTTTGGCAGGCTCAGGTCGGAGCTTCCCTCCTCCCACTCTATGTCCTAGGTACTGGACTTCCCCCATCCCCAATTGGCATTTATCGGGTCGAATAGTTAGGCCGGCTGCAAGAATCAGGTCCAAAATAATGGCTACTTGATTCAGATGTTCCTCCCATGTGTGGCTGAAGACGGCGATATCATCCAAGTAGGCACAAGCAAAGTCATCACATCCCCGGAGGATCTGATCCACCATTCTCTGGAAGGTGGCCGGGGCATTTTTCATTCCAAAAGGCATGCTTAGAAATTCATACAGACCAAAGGGGGTTATAAAAGCGGACCGTTCTCTCCCTTCATCCGTTAGAGGGATCTGCCAGTATCCCTTACTGAGATCCAAGGTAGTGACATATCGGGACCCAGCCAGTCGGTCTAGAAGTTCGTCAATACGAGGCATTGGGTAAGGATCGCTGACGGTATGGTCGTTTAGTCGCCGATAGTCCACACAAAATCGAGTACTCCCATCCTTCTTGGGTACTAACACCACAGGGGAGGCCCAAGGGCTATGGGAGGCCTGGATTACCCCAAGCTGTAACATCTCCTCCAGTTCGTGCTGCATGGTGTTTCGAACTGATTCAGGTACCCGGTAAGGAGCCAGTTGTATGGGACGGATGCCCTGAGTGTCCACATGATGTTGGGTGACGGTGGTTCGACCTGGTTGGGATGAGAAAGCAGCCCGTCTCTGTTGAAGCACTTCCAGCATCTGGATTTTCTGTAAGGAGTCCAGGTAATCTCCCAGGGGAACCTGTTCCACAGTGGATGGGGCTCTCGCTGCTTCCACGAGATCAGGTAGAGAGTCCTCATCTTCTTGACCATCTTCTGAAGCCAACCGACAGCTTGCTATCATTGGAATGTTCCGGTCATGGTACTCCTTAATCATATTCACATGGACAGTCTTTTGCCTTAGCCCCTGATCATCTAAAGCAAGAAGGTAATTGGTATCATTCAGTTTTCTGAGAACCCGGAAGGGACCCTCCCATGTGGTCTGCAGTTTATTCTGCCGATGGGGAACAATCATTAAGACTTGTTGTCCTTCTACAAACTCCCGATAGCGTGCGTTACGGTCATACCATGTCTTCTGTCTGGTTTGAGCCATACGCAAATGACTCTGTGCAAAACTAGCAAGTTGGGCCAAGGTTTCTCGCAGCTTTAGGACATAAGGGACAACAGGGGTTCCTGTATCTTCAACTTGCCCCTCCCAGTATTCCTTGAGCAGGGTTAAGGGTCCTCGGACCTTTCTTCCATAGAGTAGTTCAAAGGGGGAGAACCCAGTGGACTCCTGGGGAACTTCCCGATAGGCAAACAAGAGATGGGGTAGGTACTTCTCCCAGTCTGAATCTCGGTCCGTGAAGGCCCTCAGCATATTCTTCAGAGTGCCGTTGAATCGTTCACAAAGTCCATTTGTTTGGGGATGATACGGGGTCGTTCGGATCGCTCGTACTCCACAGGTGCGCCACAGACACTGGACCAACTCTGACATAAACTGGGAGCCTTGGTCCGACAAGATCTCACTGGGGAATCCTACTCTGGTAAAAATAATAACCAAGGCCTCGGCCACCTTGGCTGCAGAGATACTTGACAAGGCCACGGCTTCTGGATATCGGGTGGCGTAGTCCACAACAGTGAGAATGTACTGCTTTCCAGATTTACTTGGTTTAGCCAGAGGTCCAATGATATCAACAGCTACTCTTTGAAAGGGTTCTTCTATTATAGGGAGCGGTTGCAGGGGTGCCTTTGGGTGATCTCCGGGTCGCCCTCTACGCTGACATATGTCACAAGTTCGGCAGAAATGCGCCACTGCTTGGGAAATCCCCGGCCAATAAAAAGTTTGAGTCAATCGCCTCTCGGTGCGGGTTTTGCCTTGATGGCCAGCCGTAGGAATGTCATGAGCCAGGTGTAATAGGGGAATTCTGTACTTCTGAGGAACAATCAGCTGTTTGCTATAAGTCCAGGGCTTATCTAGGGAGTCGGCATTGGCAACCCGATACAGAAGTCCATTTTCTCTGATAATTCTTTCTCCGTTTTCCCCTAGCTGCCCTATTTCAGCCCGAGTTCTAAAACTAGCAAGGGTGGGGTCAGTCTCTACTTCTTGTCTAAACTGAACTTTATCCCAAGTAACATTCATATTATCCCCACAAGAAGAATCACTCACCGGCTGTAATGGCAGTTCTGGTGGCCTCAGTTCCATGGATGGGTTGTACACGTCCACATGGGCTGCTCTCTTGGCTTGACTTCTGGTTACCGCACCGACAAAGTGGCAATGAAGATTCCCCACATCATTTCCTAGAAGAACGTCTGCAGGGAGGCCGCTCATCACACCGACCACACATTGTTTTGCCCCAAAGCCATAATCCAGGGTCACACTCGCTCTTGGAATATATCTCTGGGTACCTCCTGCCAGTTCAATGGCAATTCCTGGTCCCTTTTGAATTGCTTGTGGTTGAATTACTCGGGGATCGGCTATGGTGAGGAAAGCCCCAGTGTCACGGAAGCCAACAACTTTTTGGCCATCCAGCACGACCTCCTGTAGATGTTTGTCCTGAAGATCAGAAGAACAGGTGGCTGGAGCTCGCACCCCATAGACTCCGGGTAGGGGAGCCAGGATATCTGAGTCACTTGGCAAGTCATCAGGCACAGAATCCAGCTCTTCTCCTGGTGAAGGTGTCTGTAGGTAATGAACAGGCAAAGGCGGTCTGTAGCTGTTCTGTCTACGAACACCTGGACATTGGAATTGCATGTGCCCAGGCTGCCCACATCCATAACATCTGCGCTCTGGGATTCTTCCTCCGCGTCGTATTCCCAAAGGTGGAGCATGAGTAATGCGAGGCACAGTCACACGAAGGTCCCCATGAGTTGACGGTCTAGGGTGATGGTGAACATTGGGGCCAGAAGGACCAGGGGCCACCAGCGTTGGGGGGTTGGTGTTTTTTTTCTCACTGGGTAGTAGTTTTTTCCACTGAGGCTTGATGGTGAGAGCCTCATCAGCTAGAGCTGCAGCTTCCTCCACAGTGGCTGGTCTCCTTTCACGCACCCATTCCCGGATCTCAGCGGGGCACTTGAAGTAAAACTGCTCTTTTAGGAGGACCTGGAGGACGGTCTCCAAGGTTAAGGCCTCCTCTGCCTCCAACCAACGATGCCACAGATGTTTGAGTTTGTGGGCATACATCTTGAAGGACACTTCCTCATCACATGCTAGAGTACGGAACTGAGTCCTGTAAGTGTCTGGCGTTACAGCATAATGTTCTAGAATAGTCTGTTTAATATCCGCATACTCACAGTTCCACCGAGGGTCCATAGCTCTATAGGCTGCAGCAGCTCCACCCTCTAAGAGCCCAACCAGATGCCGGACGCGCTCCCTTTCTGGGACTTCCATTAATCGACACTGATGCTCAAAGTCCTGGAAGAAGCCCTCAATGTCACCAGAGGCCTCATTAAACTGCTTGAAGTCTTTGCGGGACACTCTGGGAAGTTCCCTCATGATGGGTGCTGGGGTTACAGTCTGTCTGGAACCTCTCGCGGCTTCCACAGCGAGCTGCTTATCCAGCAATGCCATCTCCTCCATCCTGCGCTCCTTCTCTTCAGCTCCACGCATGGCCTCCCTCTTATCTTCTATGGTGGCCTCATCTCCAAGCAGTGCCATCTTTTCCTTGTACCACACAACCCATTGACTTTTTTGGGTATTCACCTCCGGCTCCCGTCTTTGCTCCCCTTGCTGTGGAAATTGTTCCTCGGTGCCATCTTGCAGGCAAGCGTGTTCCAATGCCTCAATTAGTTGCTCCTTAGAGAGTCCTTTGTAGCCGACACCTAATTCACGGGCCTTTGTTTGTAGACTCGCCAAAGTCCAGTTCCTGTATCCTGAGGTTCTGGTTTCAGACGTCGATTGGCTGTTGTCCTCCATTTCTTCTGCTCTGATCCCGCCGCTGCCACCAGTTTGTGACGGGGTGTACATCAGAGCAAAGAGAGACAACAGGCCGAGGATGATCCAACAGGTTTACTAACAGGAATACAGGAACAGCACACGACAAGTCCAAATAAAACAGATTCGGGGGCACCTCCCGATAATCCAAAGTGCCAGATCACAACGTAATAGTCCTTTTCAGAGTCCCAGAAATCCCACACAATCCACTGGACGGCGAGGTCTGTCCGCAGATTCAGATCTCGCTCCCTTCCTCTTCAAAAACTCAACTCCCAACTGCATTTAGAAACAGGAGTGAATTGTTTGAGCTCGTGGGCCCGCCCCTCAAGGGTAGGGGTCTATGCAATGGTTGGGCCCACTAGAAGATTCTAGAAGGTTGGCTCCGAGATGTCTACAGGTTTGTGTAGTTGGCGTTATCCACTGCTTACGAAACAATGAGAAGTTCCCCTGGCTGTGTGGACAAGAGATAATTGCATTATGGGCCCAGAGACACAGGAGATGGGGGGAAGGTATGGTTACTTACATCCCAAGACATTTCAAAGTGTTCAGTAAGTACAACCAAAGGAAAGTGACATCACATCCTGCCATAGTATTACAGCAAATACAGTGAGAAGGTAAAATACATCATGACACCGTCCCCTCTGACTCTCCCATCCCAGTACACAGCCTCCGTCCTCTCTGACTCTCCCATCCCCAGTACATGGCCTCCGTCCCCGCTGATTCTCCCATCCCCAGTACACGGCCTCCGTCCCCTCTGACTCTCCCATCCCCAGTACACAGACTCCATCCTCTCTGACTCTCCCATCTCCAGTACACAGCCTCCGTCCCCTCTGACTCTCCCATCCCAGTACACAGCCTCCATCCTCTCTGACTCTCCCATCCCCAGTACACAGCCTCCGTCCTCTCTGACTCTCCCATCCCCAGTACACGGCCTCCATCCTCTCTGACTCTCCCATCCCCAGTACACGGCCCCCGTCCCCGCTGACTTTCCCATCCCCAGTACACGGCCTCCGTCCCCTCTGACTCTCCCATCCCCAGTACACAGCCTTCGTCCCCTCTGACTCTCCCATCCCCAGTAAACGGCCTCCGTCCTCTCTGACTCTCCCATCCCCAGTACACGGCCTCTGTCCCCTCTGACTCTCCCATCCCAGTACACAGCCTCCATCCTCTCTGACTCTCCCATCCCCAGTACAAACCCTCCGTCCTCTCTGACTCTCCCATCCCCAGTAAAAAGCCTCCGTCCTCTCTGACTCTCCCATCCCCAGTACACAACCTCCGTCCCCTCTGACTCTCCCATCCCAGTACACAGCCTCCGTCCTCTCTGACTCTCCCATCCCCAGTACATGGCCTCCGTCCTCTCTGACTCTCCCATCCCCAGTACACAGCCTCCGTCCTCTCTGACTCTCCCATCCCCAGTACACGGCCTCCGTCCCCTCTGACTCTCCCATCCCGAGTACACGGCCTCTGTCCCCTCTGACTCTCCCATCCCCAGTACACGGCCTCCGTCCCCTCTGACTCTCCCATCCCCAGTACACGGCCTCCGTCCACTCTGACTCTCCCATCCCCAGTACACGGCCTCCGTCCACTCTGACTCTCCCATCCCCAGTACACAGCCTCCGTCGCCTCTGACTCTCCCATCCCCAGTACACAGCCTCCGTCCCCTCTGACTCTCCCATCCCCAGTACACAGCCTCCGTCCTCTCTGACTCTTCCATCCCCAGTACACAGCCTCCGTCCCCTCTGACTCTCCCATCCCCAGTACATGGCCTCTGTCCCCTCTGACTCTCCCATCCCCAGTACATGGCCTCCGTCCCCTCTGACTCTCCCATCCCCAGTACACGGGCTCCGTCCTCTCTGACTCTCCCATCCCCAGTACACGGCTTCCGTCCCCGCTGATTCTCCCATCCCCAGTACACGGCCTCCGTCCCCGCTGATTCTCCCATCCCCAGTACACGGCCTCCGTCCCCTCTGACTCTCCCATCCCCAGTACACAGACTCCGTCCTCTCTGACTCTCCCATCCCCAGTACACAGCCTCCGTCCCCTCTGACTCTCCCATCCCAGTACACAGCCTCCATCCTCTCTGACTCTCCCATCCCCAGTACACACCCTCCGTCCTCTCTGACTCTCCCATCCCCAGTAAAAAGCCTCCGTCCTCTCTGACTCTCCCATCCCCAGTACACAGCCTCCGTCCCCTCTGACTCTCCCATCCCAGTACACAGCCTCCGTCCTCTCTGACTCTCCCATCCCCAGTACACGGCCTCCGTCCCCTCTGACTCTCCCATCCCGAGTACACGGCCTCTGTCCCCTCTGACTCTCCCATCCCCAGTACACGGCCTCCGTCCCCTCTGACTCTCCCATCCCCAGTACACGGCCTCCGTCCACTCTGACTCTCCCATCCCCAGTACACAGCCTCCATCGCCTCTGACTCTCCCATCCCCAGTACACAGCCTCCGTCCCCTCTGACTCTCCCATCCCCAGTACACAGCCTCCGTCCTCTCTGACTCTTCCATCCCCAGTACACAGCCTCCGTCCTCTCTGACTCTCCCATCCCCAGTACACAGCCTCCGTCCTCTCTGACTCTCCCATCCCCAGTACACGGCCCCCGTCCCCGCTGACTTTCCCATCCCCAGTACACGGCCTCCGTCCCCTCTGACTCTCCCATCCCCAGTACACAGCCTTCGTCCCCTCTGACTCTCCCATCCCCAGTACACGGCCTCTGTCCCCTCTGACTCTCCCATCCCCAGTACATGGCCTCCGTCCCCTCTGACTCTCCCATCCCCAGTACACAGCCTCCGTCCTCTCTGACTCTCCCATCCCCAGTACATGGCCTCCGTCCTCTCTGACTCTCCCATCCCCAGTACACAGCCTCCGTCCTCTCTGACTCTCCCATCCCCAGTACACGGCCTCCGTCCCCTCTGACTCTCCCATCCCGAGTACACGGCCTCTGTCCCCTCTGACTCTCCCATCCCCAGTACACGGCCTCCGTCCCCTCTGACTCTCCCATCCCCAGTACACGGCCTCCGTCCACTCTGACTCTCCCATCCCCAGTACACGGCCTCCGTCCACTCTGACTCTCCCATCCCCAGTACACAGCCTCCGTCGCCTCTGACTCTCCCATCCCCAGTACACAGCCTCCGTCCCCTCTGACTCTCCCATCCCCAGTACACAGCCTCCGTCCTCTCTGACTCTTCCATCCCCAGTACACAGCCTCCGTCCCCTCTGACTCTCCCATCCCCAGTACATGGCCTCTGTCCCCTCTGACTCTCCCATCCCCAGTACATGGCCTCCGTCCCCTCTGACTCTCCCATCCCCAGTACACGGGCTCCGTCCTCTCTGACTCTCCCATCCCCAGTACACGGCTTCCGTCCCCGCTGATTCTCCCATCCCCAGTACACGGCCTCCGTCCCCGCTGATTCTCCCATCCCCAGTACACGGCCTCCGTCCCCTCTGACTCTCCCATCCCCAGTACACAGACTCCGTCCTCTCTGACTCTCCCATCCCCAGTACACAGCCTCCGTCCCCTCTGACTCTCCCATCCCAGTACACAGCCTCCATCCTCTCTGACTCTCCCATCCCCAGTACACACCCTCCGTCCTCTCTGACTCTCCCATCCCCAGTAAAAAGCCTCCGTCCTCTCTGACTCTCCCATCCCCAGTACACAGCCTCCGTCCCCTCTGACTCTCCCATCCCAGTACACAGCCTCCGTCCTCTCTGACTCTCCCATCCCCAGTACACGGCCTCCGTCCCCTCTGACTCTCCCATCCCGAGTACACGGCCTCTGTCCCCTCTGACTCTCCCATCCCCAGTACACGGCCTCCGTCCCCTCTGACTCTCCCATCCCCAGTACACGGCCTCCGTCCACTCTGACTCTCCCATCCCCAGTACACAGCCTCCATCGCCTCTGACTCTCCCATCCCCAGTACACAGCCTCCGTCCCCTCTGACTCTCCCATCCCCAGTACACAGCCTCCGTCCTCTCTGACTCTTCCATCCCCAGTACACAGCCTCCGTCCTCTCTGACTCTCCCATCCCCAGTACACAGCCTCCGTCCTCTCTGACTCTCCCATCCCCAGTACACGGCCCCCGTCCCCGCTGACTTTCCCATCCCCAGTACACGGCCTCCGTCCCCTCTGACTCTCCCATCCCCAGTACACAGCCTTCGTCCCCTCTGACTCTCCCATCCCCAGTACACGGCCTCTGTCCCCTCTGACTCTCCCATCCCCAGTACATGGCCTCCGTCCCCTCTGACTCTCCCATCCCCAGTACACAGCCTCCGTCCTCTCTGACTCTCCCATCCCCAGTACACGGCCTCCGTCCCCGCTGATTCTCCCATCCCCAGTACACGGCCTCCGTCCCCGCTGATTCTCCCATCCCCAGTACACGGCCTCCGTCCCCTCTGACTCTCCCATCCCCAGTACACGGCCTCCGTCCCCTCTGACTCTCCCATCCCCAGTACACGGACTCCGTCCTCTCTGACTCTCCCATCCCCAGTACACAGCCTCCGTCCCCTCTGACTCTCCCATCCCAGTACACACCCTCCGTCCTCTCTGACTCTCCCATCCCCAGTAAAAAGCCTCCGTCCTCTCTGACTCTCCCATCCCCAGTACACAGCCTCCGTCCCCTCTGACTCTCCCATCCCAGTACACAGCCTCCGTCCTCTCTGACTCTCCCATCCCCAGTACATGGCCTCCGTCCCCGCTGATTCTCCCATCCCCAGTACACGGCCTCCGTCCCCTCTGACTCTCCCATCCCCAGTACACAGACTCCATCCTCTCTGACTCTCCCATCTCCAGTACACAGCCTCCGTCCCCTCTGACTCTCCCATCCCAGTACACAGCCTCCATCCTCTCTGACTCTCCCATCCCCAGTACACAGCCTCCGTCCTCTCTGACTCTCCCATCCCCAGTACACGGCCTCCATCCTCTCTGACTCTCCCATCCCCAGTACACGGCCCCCGTCCCCGCTGACTTTCCCATCCCCAGTACACGGCCTCCGTCCCCTCTGACTCTCCCATCCCCAGTACACAGCCTTCGTCCCCTCTGACTCTCCCATCCCCAGTAAACGGCCTCCGTCCTCTCTGACTCTCCCATCCCCAGTACACGGCCTCTGTCCCCTCTGACTCTCCCATCCCTAGTACACAGCCTCCGTCCTCTCTGACGCTTCCATCCCCAGTACACGGCCTCTGACTCTCCCATCCCCAGTACACGGCCTCCGTCCCCTCTGACTCTCCCATCCCCAGTACACGGCCTCCGTCCCCTCTGACTCTCCCATCCCCAGTACACGGCCTCCGTCCACTCTGACTCTCCCATCCCCAGTACACAGCCTCCGTCGCCTCTGACTCTCCCATCCCCAGTACACAGCCTCCGTTCCCTCTGACTCTCCCATCCCCAGTACACAGCCTCCGTCCTCTCTGACTCTTCCATCCCCAGTACACAGCCTCTGTCCCCTCTGACTCTCCCATCCCCAGTACACGGCCTCTGTCCCCTCTGACTCTCCCATCCCCAGTACATGGCCTCCGTCCCCTCTGACTCTCCCATCCCCAGTACACGGCCTCCGTCCTCTCTGACTCTCCCATCCCCAGTACACGGCCTCCGTCCTCTCTGACTCTCCCATCCCCAGTACACGGCCTCCGTCCCCGCTGATTCTCCCATCCCCAGTACACGGCCTCCGTCCCCGCTGATTCTCCCATCCCCAGTACACGGCCTCCGTCCCCTCTGACTCTCCCATCCCCAGTACACGGCCTCCGTCCCCTCTGACTCTCCCATCCCCAGTACACGGCCTCCGTCCTCTCTGACTCTCCCATCCCCAGTACACAGCCTCCGTCCACTCTGACTCTCCCATCCCCAGTACACAGCCTCCGTCGCCTCTGACTCTCCCATCCCTAGTACACAGCCTCCGTCCCCTCTGACTCTCCCATCCCCAGTAGACAGCCTCCGTCCTCTCTGACTCTTCCATCCCCAGTACACAGCCTCCGTCCCCTCTGACTCTCCCATCCCCAGTACACGGCCTCCGTCCCCTCTGACTCTCCCATCCCCAGTACACGGCCTCCGTCCCCTCTGACTCTCCCATCCCCAGTAAAAAGCCTCCGTCCTCTCAGACTCTCCCATCCCCAGTACACAGCCTCTGTCCCCTCTGACTCTCCCATCCCAGTACACAGCCTCCGTCCTCTCTGACTCTCCCATCCCCAGTACATGGCCTCCGTCCTCTCTGACTCTCCCATCCCCAGTACACAGCCTCCGTCCTCTCTGACTCTCCCATCCCCAGTACACAGCCTCCGTCCTCTCTGACTCTCCCATCCCCAGTACACAGCCTCCGTCCTCTCTGACTCTCCCATCCCCAGTACACAGCCTCCGTCCTCTCTGACTCTCCCATCCCCAGTACACGGCCCCCGTCCCCGCTGACTTTCCCATCCCCAGTATACGGCCTCCGTACCCTCTGACTCTCCCATCCCCAGTACACAGCCTCCGTCCCCTCTGACTCTCCCATCCCCAGTAAACGGCCTCCGTCCTCTCTGACTCTCCCATCCCCAGTAATCGGTCTCCGTCCCCTCTGACTCTCCCATCCCCAGTACACGGCCTCTGTCCCCTCTGATCTCCCATCCCCAGTACACAGCCTCCGTCCCCTCTGACTCTCCCATCCCCAGTACACGGCCCCCGTCCTCTCTGACTCTCCCATCCCCAGTACACGGCCTCCGTCCTCTCTGACTCTCCCATCCCCAGTACACGGCCTCCGTCCACTCTGACTCTCCCATCCCCAGTACACAGCCTCCGTCCCCTCTGACTCTCCCATCCCCAGTACATGGCCCCCGTCCTCTCTGACTCTCCCATCTCCAGTACACGGCCTCCGTCCCCTCTGACTCTCCCATCCCCAGTACACAGCCTCCGTCCCCTCTGACTCTCCCATCCCCAGTACACAGCGTCCGTCCCCTCTGACTCTCCCATCCCCAGTACACAGCCTCCGTCCCCTCTGACTCTCCCATCCGCAGTACACGGCCTCCGTCCCCTCTGACTCTCCCATCCCCAGTACACAGCCTCCGTCCTCTCTGACTCTCCCATCCCCAGTACACAGCCTCCGTCCCCGCTGACTTTCCCATCCCCAGTACACGGCCTCCGTCCCCTCTGACTCTCCCATCCCCAGTACACAGCCTTCGTCCCCTCTGACTCTCCCATCCCCAGTACACGGCCTCTGTCCCCTCTGACTCTCCCATCCCCAGTACATGGCCTCCGTCCCCTCTGACTCTCCCATCCCCAGTACACAGCCTCCGTCCTCTCTGACTCTCCCATCCCCAGTACACGGCCTCCGTCCCCGCTGATTCTCCCATCCCCAGTACACGGCCTCCGTCCCCGCTGATTCTCCCATCCCCAGTACACGGCCTCTGTCCCCTCTGACTCTCCCATCCCCAGTACACGGCCTCCGTCCCCTCTGACTCTCCCATCCCCAGTACACGGACTCCGTCCTCTCTGACTCTCCCATCCCCAGTACACAGCCTCCGTCCCCTCTGACTCTCCCATCCCAGTACACACCCTCCGTCCTCTCTGACTCTCCCATCCCCAGTAAAAAGCCTCCGTCCTCTCTGACTCTCCCATCCCCAGTACACAGCCTCCGTCCCCTCTGACTCTCCCATCCCAGTACAGAGCCTCCGTTCTCTCTGACTCTCCCATCCCCAGTACATGGCCTCCGTCCCCGCTGATTCTCCCATCCCCAGTACACGGCCTCCGTCCCCTCTGACTCTCCCATCCCCAGTACACAGACTCCATCCTCTCTGACTCTCCCATCTCCAGTACACAGCCTCCGTCCCCTCTGACTCTCCCATCCCAGTACACAGCCTCCATCCTCTCTGACTCTCCCATCCCCAGTACACAGCCTCCGTCCTCTCTGACTCTCCCATCCCCAGTACACGGCCTCCATCCTCTCTGACTCTCCCATCCCCAGTACACGGCCCCCGTCCCCGCTGACTTTCACATCCCCAGTACACGGCCTCCGTCCCCTCTGACTCTCCCATCCCCAGTACACAGCCTTCGTCCCCTCTGACTCTCCCATCCCCAGTAAACGGCCTCCGTCCTCTCTGACTCTCCCATCCCCAGTACACGGCCTCTGTCCCCTCTGACTCTCCCATCCCCAGTACACAGCCTCCGTCCTCTCTGACGCTTCCATCCCCAGTACACGGCCTCTGACTCTCCCATCCCCAGTACACGGCCTCCGTCCCCTCTGACTCTCCCATCCCCAGTACACGGCCTCCGTCCCCTCTGACTCTCCCATCCCCAGTACACGGCCTCCGTCCACTCTGACTCTCCCATCCCCAGTACACAGCCTCCGTCGCCTCTGACTCTCCCATCCCCAGTACACAGCCTCCGTTCCCTCTTACTCTCCCATCCCCAGTACACAGCCTCCGTCCTCTCTGACTCTTCCATCCCCAGTACACAGCCTCTGTCCCCTCTGACTCTCCCATCCCCAGTACACGGCCTCTGTCCCCTCTGACTCTCCCATCCCCAGTACATGGCCTCCGTCCCCTCTGACTCTCCCATCCCCAGTACACGGCCTCCGTCCTCTCTGACTCTCCCATCCCCAGTACACGGCCTCCGTCCTCTCTGACTCTCCCATCCCCAGTACAAGGCCTCCGTCCCCGCTGATTCTCCCATCCCCAGTACACGGCCTCCGTCCCCGCTGATTCTCCCATCCCCAGTACACGGCCTCCGTCCCCTCTGACTCTCCCATCCCCAGTACACGGCCTCCGTCCCCTCTGACTCTCCCATCCCCAGTACACGGCCTCCGTCCTCTCTGACTCTCCCATCCCCAGTACACAGCCTCCGTCCACTCTGACTCTCCCATCCCCAGTACACAGCCTCCGTCGCCTCTGACTCTCCCATCCCTAGTACACAGCCTCCGTCCCCTCTGACTCTCCCATCCCCAGTAGACAGCCTCCGTCCTCTCTGACTCTTCCATCCCCAGTACACAGCCTCCGTCCCCTCTGACTCTCCCATCCCCAGTACACGGCCTCCGTCCCCTCTGACTCTCCCATCCCCAGTACACGGCCTCCGTCCCCTCTGACTCTCCCATCCCCAGTACACAGCCTCCGTCCCCTCTGACTCTCCCATCCGCAGTACACGGCCTCCGTCCCCTCTGACTCTCCCATCCCCAGTACATGGCCCCCGTCCTCTCTGACTCTCCCATCTCCAGTACACGGCCTCCGTCCCCTCTGACTCTCCCATCCCCAGTACACAGCCTCCGTCCCCTCTGACTCTCCCATCCCCAGTACACAGCGTCCGTCCCCTCTGACTCTCCCATCCCCAGTACACAGCCTCCGTCCCCTCTGACTCTCCCATCCGCAGTACACGGCCTCCGTCCCCTCTGACTCTCCCATCCCCAGTACACAGCCTCCGTCCTCTCTGACTCTCCCATCCCCAGTACACAGCCTCCGTCCCCGCTGACTTTCCCATCCCCAGTACACGGCCTCCGTCCCCTCTGACTCTCCCGTCCCCAGTACACAGCCTTCGTCCCCTCTGACTCTCCCATCCCCAGTACACGGCCTCTGTCCCCTCTGACTCTCCCATCCCCAGTACATGGCCTCCGTCCCCTCTGACTCTCCCATCCCCAGTACACAGCCTCCGTCCTCTCTGACTCTCCCATCCCCAGTACACGGCCTCCGTCCCCGCTGATTCTCCCATCCCCAGTACACGGCCTCCATCCCCGCTGATTCTCCCATCCCCAGTACACGGCCTCCGTCCCCTCTGACTCTCCCATCCCCAGTACACGGCCTCCGTCCCCTCTGACTCTCCCATCCCCAGTACACGGACTCCGTCCTCTCTGACTCTCCCATCCCCAGTACACAGCCTCCGTCCCCTCTGACTCTCCCATCCCAGTACACACCCTCCGTCCTCTCTGACTCTCCCATCCCCAGTAAAAAGCCTCCGTCCTCTCTGACTCTCCCATCCCCAGTACACAGCCTCCGTCCCCTCTGACTCTCCCATCCCAGTACACAGCCTCCGTCCTCTCTGACTCTCCCATCCCCAGTACATGGCCTCCGTCCCCGCTGATTCTCCCATCCCCAGTACACGGCCTCCGTCCCCTCTGACTCTCCCATCCCCAGTACACAGACTCCATCCTCTCTGACTCTCCCATCTCCAGTACACAG
This sequence comes from Anomaloglossus baeobatrachus, assembly GCF_048569485.1. NCBI lineage: Eukaryota > Metazoa > Chordata > Amphibia > Anura > Aromobatidae > Anomaloglossus > Anomaloglossus baeobatrachus. The sequence goes on along the minus strand of NC_134354.1, from coordinate 762,251 downwards.
CCTCCGTCCCCTCTGACTCTCCCATCCCAGTACACAGCCTCCATCCTCTCTGACTCTCCCATCCCCAGTACACAGCCTCCGTCCTCTCTGACTCTCCCATCCCCAGTACACGGCCTCCATCCTCTCTGACTCTCCCATCCCCAGTACACGGCCCCCGTCCCCGCTGACTTTCCCATCCCCAGTACACGGCCTCCGTCCCCTCTGACTCTCCCATCCCCAGTACACAGCCTTCGTCCCCTCTGACTCTCCCATCCCCAGTAAACGGCCTCCGTCCTCTCTGACTCTCCCATCCCCAGTACACGGCCTCTGTCCCCTCTGACTCTCCCATCCCCAGTACACAGCCTCCGTCCTCTCTGACGCTTCCATCCCCAGTACACGGCCTCTGACTCTCCCATCCCCAGTACATGGCCTCCGTCCCCTCTGACTCTCCCATCCCCAGTACACGGCCTCCGTCCCCTCTGACTCTCCCATCCCCAGTACACGGCCTCCGTCCACTCTGACTCTCCCATCCCCAGTACACAGCCTCCGTCGCCTCTGACTCTCCCATCCCCAGTACACAGCCTCCGTTCCCTCTTACTCTCCCATCCCCAGTACACAGCCTCCGTCCTCTCTGACTCTTCCATCCCCAGTACACAGCCTCTGTCCCCTCTGACTCTCCCATCCCCAGTACACGGCCTCTGTCCCCTCTGACTCTCCCATCCCCAGTACATGGCCTCCGTCCCCTCTGACTCTCCCATCCCCAGTACACGGCCTCCGTCCTCTCTGACTCTCCCATCCCCAGTACACGGCCTCCGTCCTCTCTGACTCTCCCATCCCCAGTACACGGCCTCCGTCCCCGCTGATTCTCCCATCCCCAGTACACGGCCTCCGTCCCCGCTGATTCTCCCATCCCCAGTACACGGCCTCCGTCCCCTCTGACTCTCCCATCCCCAGTACACGGCCTCCGTCCCCTCTGACTCTCCCATCCCCAGTACACGGTCTCCGTCCTCTCTGACTCTCCCATCCCCAGTACACAGCCTCCGTCCACTCTGACTCTCCCATCCCCAGTACACAGCCTCCGTCGCCTCTGACTCTCCCATCCCTAGTACACAGCCTCCGTCCCCTCTGACTCTCCCATCCCCAGTAGACAGCCTCCGTCCTCTCTGACTCTTCCATCCCCAGTACACAGCCTCCGTCCTCTCTGACTCTCCCATCCCCAGTACACGGCCTCTGTCCCCTCTGACTCTCCCATCCCCAGTACACAGCCTCCGTCCTCTCTGACGCTTCCATCCCCAGTACACGGCCTCTGACTCTCCCATCCCCAGTACATGGCCTCCGTCCCCTCTGACTCTCCCATCCCCAGTACACGGCCTCCGTCCCCTCTGACTCTCCCATCCCCAGTACACGGCCTCCGTCCACTCTGACTCTCCCATCCCCAGTACACAGCCTCCGTCGCCTCTGACTCTCCCATCCCCAGTACACAGCCTCCGTCCCCTCTGACTCTCCCATCCCCAGTACACAGCCTCCGTCCTCTCTGACTCTCCCATCCCCAGTACACAGCCTCCGTCCCCTCTGACTCTCCCATCCGCAGTACACGGCCTCCGTCCTCTCTGACTCTCCCATCCCCAGTACACGGCCTCCGTCCCCTCTGACTCTCCCATCCCCAGTACACAGCCTCCGTCCCCTCTGACTCTCCCATCCGCAGTACACGGCCTCCGTCCTCTCTGACTCTCCCATCCCCAGTACACGGCCTCCGTCCTCTCTGACTCTCCCATCCCCAGTACACGGCCTCCATCCCAGGGCCGGACTGGGCCTCGCATTCAGCCCTGGCATTTGGGGGTGCACAGGCCCACTGTCCGCGTGGTGAATGTGTAGTATCTTTGTGCACTTGTAGGTTGTGTAACACGACCATATAACATGCGGTCACGGCTGCGTCCAGTATTACAGCTCAGGCCTATTTATTGCTCTTAGTAGCAGGACCTGGTGAAGCTGCTATATTCCTACAGAGCCGGGTCTCGCAGATAATGAAGAGGATGCTCAGCTCTCCATAGTGCTGCGGTCACACAGCTGATGGGCAGGGGTACACAATCACACCCCCTGACCTGATATTGATATAATAACACCACACACACACTACAATGCACCCCCCATCACCACACACACACAATGCACCCCCACCACCACACACACACACACAATACAATGCACCTCTAATCACCACACACACAATACAATGCACCCCCCATCACCACACACACAATACAATGCACTCCCACCACCACACACACACACACACACACAATACAATGCACCCCCATCACCGCACACACACAAACACACACACACACTACAATGCACCTCCCATCACCACACCCACAATACAATGCACTCCCATCACCACACACACAATACAATGCACCCCCATCACCACACACACACACAATGCACCCCCACCACCACACACACACACACTACAATGCACCTCCCATCACCACACCCACAATACAATGCACTCCCATCACCACACACACAATACAATGCACCCCCATCACCACACACACACACACACAATGCACCCCCACCACCACACACACACACACTACAATGCACCTCCCATCACCACACCCACAATACAATGCACTCCCATCACCACACACACAATACAATGCACCCCCATCACCACACACACACACACAATGCACCCCCATCACCACACACACACACACTACAATGCACCTCCCATCACCATACCCACAATGCAATGCACTCCCATCACCACACACACAATACAATGCACCCCCATCACCACACACACACACACACAATGCACCCCCACCACCACACACACACACACACAATACAATGCACCCCCATCACCGCACGCACACACACACATACACACACACACACACACACTACAATGCACTCCCATCACCACACACACAATACAATGCACTCCCATCACCACACACACACACAATACAATGCACTCCCATCACCACACACACAATACAATGCACCCCCATCACCACACACACACACACAATGCACCCCCATCACCACACACACACACACACACACACTACAATGCACCTCCCATCACCACACCCACAATACAATGCACTCCCATCACCACACACACAATACAATGCACCCCCATCACCACACACACACACACAATGCACCCCCACCACCACACACACACACACACAATACAATGCACCCCCATCACCGCACGCACACACACACATACACACACACACACACACTACAATGCACTCCCATCACCACACACACAATACAATGCACTCCCATCACCACACACACACAATACAATGCACTCCCATCACCACACACACAATACAATGCACCCCCATCACCGCACACACACACACACACACACACACACACACACACACACACTACAATGCACCTCCCATCACCACACACACAATACAATGCACTCCCATCACCACACACACAATACAATGCACCCCCATCACCACACACACACACACACACACACACACACTACAATGCACCTCCCATCACCACACTCACAATACAATGCACTCCCATCACCACACACACAATACAATGCACCCCCATCACCACACACACACACAATGCACCCCCACCACCACACACACACACACACACACAATGCACCCCCATCACCACACACACACAATACAATGCACCCCCATCACCACACACACACACACAATGCACCCCCACCACCACACACACACACACACACACACACACAATGCACCCCCATCACCACACACACACACACACATACAAACATACACACACTGCAATGCACCCCCCCCACACACACACACACAATACCATACAATGCACCCCCCATCACCACACACACCTAACCCCCCCCCCTCGGAATACAGTTCTCCCCCTCTGCCTGTTGCTAAGCTGTGTTCCTCACAAATGTTCCCCATTATGTGCCCTCAGCTTCTCCCCACTCATCCCCATTAATTAAACCTGTCATCTTTTGCTCCTCCATGGAGTGCTTACCACTGCCCGATCTGTCTGTGTCTCCCGCAGCATTGTGATGACATCAGCAAGGTGCTGATCTCATCACGTCGCTGCATGTCGGGGGTGGGCCGCAGTCATGGTACTACACACTGTTCAAATGTATTTACGTCTGAGAAACGCAAATACATTTGCCTAGGAAGGAGGAAGCTGTGGTCCTCAGCAGTGTGTGCATGCCGGGCGGACACACTATCACACAGGAGGGCCGGCACAGCGCAGCGTGCTACCTCCTGGTCCTGCTGCAGCTAGTGTGCGCACGGCCAGTAATGCTGCCCGGCCTGCACACTGCTGAGCAGAGCGGCGGTGACTGCAGATAGAGCGGCCACTACAGGCACTGGCCCACTACAGGGACCGGCCCATCTGGGATTTGCCAGAATTGCCCTATGGCCAGTCCGGGCCTGCTCCATCCCCACTGATTCTTGTGTCCCGAGTACTCGGCCCCCATAGCTGCTGACTGCACGTCTCTAGTACATGGCCTCCGTCCTTTCTGACTCTCTGTCCCCAGTATATGGCCTCCATCCACGCTGACTCCCCTTGCCTAGTATATAGCCTCCGTCCCTGCTAACTCCCCATCCCCACTACACGGCCTCCGTCCCTGCTGACTCCCCGTCCCCAGTACACGACCTCCGTCCCTTTTGGCTCTCCCATCCCCAGTACACGGCCTCCGCCCCAGCTGACTCTCCCGTCTCCAGTACACAGCCTTCATTCCTGCCAACACCCCTTCCTCCGACCTCGCTGATTCTTTCGTCCCCAGTACATAGCCTCTGTTCAGAATTGCCCTATGGCCAGTCCGGGCCGGCTCCATCCCCACTGATTCTTGTGTCCCGAGTACACGGCCCCCATAGCTGCTGACTGCACGTCTCTAGTACATGGCCTCCGTCCTTTCTGACTCTCTGTCCCCAGTATATGGCCTCCATCCACGCTGACTTCCCTTGCCTAGTATATAGCCTCCGTCCCTGCTAACTCCCCATCCCCACTACACGGCCTCCGTCCCTGCTGACTCCCCGTCCCCAGTACACGACCTCCGTCCCTTTTGGCTCTCCCATCCCCAGTACACGGCCTCCGCCCCAGCTGACTCTCCCGTCTCCAGTACACAGCCTTCATTCCTGCCAACACCCCTTCCTCCGACCTCGCTGATTCTTTCGTCCCCAGTACATAGCCTCTGTTCCTGCTAACTCCCCGTCCCCAGTACACTGCCTCCGTCCCTGCTGACTCTCCCTTCCCCAGTACACGGCCTCTGTTCCTGCTGACTCCCCGTCCCCAGTACACGACCTCCGTCCCTTTTGGCTCTCCCATCTCCAGTATACGGCCTCCGTCCCAGCTGACTCTCCCGTCTCCAGTACACAGCCTTCATTCCTGCCAACACCCCTTCCTCCGACCTCGCTGATTCTTTCGTCCCCAGTACATAGCCTCTGTTCCTGCTAACTCCCCGTCCCCAGTACACTGCCTCCGTCCCTGCTGACTCTCCCTTCCCCAGTACACGGACTCTGTTCCTGCTGGCTCTCCCCTTCACCAATACATGGCCTCTGTCCCCGCTGACTCTCCCGACCACAGTAAATGGCCTCCGTCCCCCTGACTCCTTTTCCCCAGTACACAGCTTGCTTCCCCGCTGATTCTCTCGTTCACAGTACACGGCCTCTGTTCCTTCTGACTCCCCGTCCCCAGTACATGGCCTCCATCCCCGCTGGCTCTCTCTGTCCACAGTACATGGCCTCCATCCCCAGTGACTCCCCATCCCCAGTATACGGCCTCCTTTCCAGCTGACTCTCCTATCCCCATTACACAGCCTTCATTCCCGTCGACCTCTTGTCCCCAGTACACGGCCTCCTTCCTCGCTGACTCTCCCAACCCCAGTACACGGCCTCCGACCTCGCTGACTCTCCCAACCCCAGTACATGGCCTCCGTCCTCACTGACTCTCCCAACCCCAGTACACGTCCTCTGTCCTCGCTGACTCTCCCGAACCCAGTACATGGCCTCCATCCCTACTGACTCCCCTTCACCAGTACACGACCTCTGTCCACGTGGACTACCGCCCCCAGTACAAGATCTCCGTCCTTGCTGACTCCCCGTCCCCAGTACACAGTCTCAGTCCCTGCTGACTCCTCGTCCCCAGTACACGGCCTCCGTACCTGCTGACTCCTTGTCCCCAGTACACGGCCTCCGTACCTGCTGACTCCCCGTCCCCAGTGCACGGTCTCCGTACCTGCTGACTCCCCATGCCCAGTACATGGCTTCCATCCCCGCTGACTCCTCATCCCCAGTACATGCCTTCAGTCCCCGCTGACTCTCCCATCCGCAGTACATGGCCTTCGACCCCGCTGACTCCACGGTACACGGCCTCCGTTCCCGCTGACTTTCCCGTTTTCAGTACACGGCCTCCGTCCCCACTGACTCTCCCATACCCAGTAAACGTCCTCCGTTCTCATTGACTCTCCATCTATAGTACACAGTCTATGTCCCTGCTGACCCTCCGTCCCCAGTACATGGTATCCGTCCCCGCTGATTCTGTCGTCCCCAGTACATGGCCTCCGTCCTCACTGACTTTCCGTCCACAGTGCACGGCCTCCGTCCCCGCTGACTCTCCTGTTCCCAGTACATGGCCTCTGTCCCCGCAGACTCTCCCGTAGCCAGTACACGACTTCCATCCCCGCTGATTCCCCGGCCTCAGTACACGGCCTCCGTACTCACTGACTTTCTGTTCACAGTATACGGCCTCCGTCCTCGTTGACTCTCCATCCCCAGTACACGGCCTCCGTCCCCACTGAACCCCCGTCCCCAGTACACGGCCTCCGTCCCTGCTGACTCCCCGTTCTTAGTATGCGGCCCCCATCCCCGCTGACTCTCCATCCCCAGTACATGGCCTCCGTCCCCGCTGAACCCCCGTTCTGAGTACACGGCCCCAGTTCCTGCTGACTCCCCGTTCCCAGTATGCGGCCCCTGTGACGGGGTGTACAGCAGAGCAAGGAGAGACAACAGGCCGAGGAACGATCCAACAGGTTTATTCACAAGAACACTGGAACAGCACACGATAAGTCCACGTAAAACAGATTCGGGGGCCCTTCCCGACAATCCTCGGACCGGATTACAAAGCAATCGTCCTTACAGTAGTCCAAAGAGTTCCACACAATCCCACGGGCCGCCACACAGGCCTAGCTCCGTCCGTGTCCACAGCCACACAGGCTGGAGCTCCTGGTCCCTTCAAGTTTCAGCTCACTCTGAAGTTACAAAAAGGGAAATGCATTGTCTGTGCTCCTTGACCAGCCCACCATGTTCAGGGGGTGGGGGTCACACATCCTATCATCAATGGTTTGGTCCATCACAGGGCTCCGATATGTCTGCCAGCCACAGTAGATGAAGGGATCCCCTGCTGTGCAGAACAATGACTATTCCTTCACTGGCCAATTCAATTACAGATTAGATACACAACTATGTGGCTTCATGCAGCCACGAATTGGCATCGTAGCTCTCCCACATCATTGCCCAGGAGAACAGCTGCAGGCAGACCACCCATCACCCCAACCACACATCGCTTGACCCCAAAACCAAAGTTCAGATCCACAGTGGCTGTGGGAATAGTCCTCCATTGTCCACCAGCCAGTTCAATAACAATCCCAGGTCCTCTATGGATTGCCTCAGGCCGAACCACTCGGGGATCAGCCAGTGTGAGGAAAGCACCCGAGTCACAAAATCCAACAAGTCTCTGTCCATCCAGCACAACCTCCTGCAAGTGCTTACCTCGATGAGCAGAAGTCGTCATAACTGCGGGTCGCACCCCGTAAACTCCTGGTGGTGCAACATGGGGGCTGAGTCACTAGGCCAGTCCTCACATAACGGTGCCACATCTTCCTCCATGGCACTGGGCTGTAAATAATTAACAATCCGATTGGGTGCAGGATCAGTCCTCATTTGAACAGCTGGGCAGGAGACTTGCCGATGCCCTGGCTGTCCACATTGATAGCATCTGAGCTGGGTCTCCCTCCATCCAAGGCGTCCTCTTGGGTAAGGAGTAGGGGAACTTGGAGGCCGGCTCCCACCTGAAGGTGCTGTAGGGGTTTGAGGATGATTCCTCCATGGCCTGGCTGGGCATGAGGCCTGCAAATGCCCGGGATGCCTACAAACATAACACCTGCGCTCTGTTACTTCCTCTCCCCGGCGTATTCCAGAAAGTGCAGTAGAAGCAACTGGAGGCACATTAACACGGGTATCAACATGTGGTGGCTTAGAGGAACGGGGAACAATGGGGACAGAATAACTGGGGGCATCCGGTGTTGTGGAGCTGTTAGGCGTCTCTCCATCCTCCAACAGAACCCTCCACTGAGGCTTGATGGTGAGAGCCTCATCAGCGAGAGCAGCAGCTTCCTCCACTGTCGCTGGTTTTCTCTCACGCACCCATTCCCGGATCTCAGCGGGGCACTGGGCAAAGAATTGTTCTTTTAGGATGACCTGCAGGAAGGTCTCCCAAGATAAGGCCTCCTCTGCCTCCAGCCAGCGATTACATATTTGTTTGAGTCTATGAGCATATATCTTAAAAGACACTTCCCCATCACAGGCTAAAGCACGGAACTGAGTCCTGTAAGTGTCTGGGGTCACAGCATAATGTTCTAGAATAGTCTGTTTAATATCCGCATACTCACAGTTCCACCGAGGGTCCATAGCTCTATAGGCTTCAGCAGCTCCCCCCTCTAGGAGCCCAACCAGATGCCGGACACGCTCCCTGTCCGGGACTTCCATTAATCGACACTGATGCTCAAAGTCCTGGAAGAAGCCCTCAATGTCGCCTGCAGCCTCATTAAACGGCTTAAAGTCTTTGCGGGACACCCTGGGAAGTTCCCTCATGATGGGTGCTGGGGTTACAGTCTGTCTGGAACCTCTCGCGGCTTCCACAGCGAGCTGCTTATCCAGCAATGCCATCTCCTCCATCCTGCGCTCCTTCTCTTCAGCTCCACGCATGGCCTCCCTCTTATCTTCTATGGTGGCCTCATCTCCAAGCAGTGCCATCTTTTCCTTGTACCACACAACCCACTGACTTTTTTGGGTATTCACCTCCGGCTCCCGTCTTTGCTCCGTTTGTTGTGAGGATCCTTCCTCCACGTCATTTTGCGAGCAGACTCCTTCTAGCGCCTCAATCAGCTGCTCCTTGGAGAGTCCTTTGAAACGAACTCCTACTTCACGGGCCTTTGATTGCAGGCTCCCCAAAGTCCAGGTCTTGTACTCTGCAGTGTTGGTTCCTGATGTTGAGCCATTGTCCTCCATTCCTTCTGCTCTGATCCCAGCGCTGCCAACCAGTTTGTGACGGGGTGTACAGCAGAGCAAGGAGAGACAACAGGCCGAGGAACGATCCAACAGGTTTATTCACAAGAACACTGGAACAGCACACGATAAGTCCACGTAAAACAGATTCGGGGGCCCTTCCCGACAATCCTCGGACCGGATTACAAAGCAATCGTCCTTACAGTAGTCCAAAGAGTTCCACACAATCCCACGGGCCGCCACACAGGCCTAGCTCCGTCCGTGTCCACAGCCACACAGGCTGGAGCTCCTGCTCCCTTCAAGTTTCAGCTCACTCTGAAGTTACAAAAAGGGAAATGCATTGTCTGTGCTCCTTGACCAGCCCACCATGTTCAGGGGGTGGGGGTCACAGCCCCCATCCCGCTGACTCTCTCGTCCCCAGTACATGGCCTCCATCCCCACTGACTCTCCATCCCCAGTAGATGGCCTCCGTCCCCGCTGACTCCCCATACCGAGTACACGGCCTTCATCCCCGCTGACTCGCCATCCCCAGTACATGGCCTCCGTCCCCGCTGACTCCCCGTCATCAGTACACAGCCTCCATCCCCACTGTTTTTCCCGTCCCCTGTACACGGCCTCTGTCCCCGCTGACTCCCCGTTTCCAGTATAGGGCCTCCATCCTCGCTGTTTCTTCCGCCCCCTGTACACGGTCTCTGTCCCCGCTGACTCTTCCGTCCCCAGTACAGGGCCTCCGTCCCCGCTGACTCCCCGTCCCGAGTACACGGCCTCCATCCCCACTGTTTCTTCTGTCCCCAGTACACGGCCTCCGTCTCCGCTGACTCTCCCATCCGCAGTACACGGCCTCCATCTCCGCTGACTCTCCCGTCCCCAGTACATGACCTCCGTCTCCGCTGACTCTCCCGTCCCCAGTACACGGCCTCCGTCTCCGCTGACTCTCCCGTCCCCAGTACACGACCTCCGTCTCCGCTGACTCTCCCGTCCCCAGTACACGGCCTCCGTCTCCGCTGACTCTCCCGTCCCCAGTACAGGGCCTCCGTCTCTGTTGACTCTCCTGTCCCCAGTACAGGGCCTCCGTCTCTGTTGACTCTCCTGTCCCCAGTACAGGGCCTCCGTCCCCGCTGACTCCCTGTCCTGAGTACACGGCCTCCATCCCCACTGTTTCTTCCGTCCCCAGTACACGGCCTCCTTTCTCGCTGACTCTCCCAACCCCAGTACACGGCCTTCGACCTCGCTGACTCTCCCAACCCCAGTACATGGCCTCCGTCCTCACTGACTCTCCCAACCCCAGTACACGTCCTCCGTCCTCGCTGACTCTCCCGAACCCTGTACATGGCCTCCATCCCTACTGACTCCCCTTCACCAGTACACGACCTCTGTCCACGCGGACTCCCATCCCCAGTACACGGCCTCCGTACCTGCTGACTCCCCGTCCCCAGTACACGGCCTCCGTACCTGCTGACTCCCCGTCCCCAGTACACGGCCTCCGTACCTGCTGACTCCCCGTCCCCAGTACACGGCCTCTGTACCTGCTGACTCCCTGTCCCCAGTACACGGCCTCCGTACCTGCTGACTCCCCATCCCCAGTACATGGCTTCCATCCCAGCTGACTCCTCATCCCCAGTACATGCCTCCAGTCCCCGCTGACTCTCCTATCCACAGTACATGGCCTTCGACCCCGCTGACTCCCCGGTACACGGCCTCCATTCCCGCTGACTTTCCTGTTTTCAGTACACGGCCTCCGTCCCCACTGACTCTCCCATACCCAGTAAACGTCCTCCGTCCTCATAGACTGTGTACTATAGATGGAGAGTCAATGTCCCTGCTGACTCTCCGTCCCCAGTACATGATATCCGTCCCCGCTGATTCTGTCGTCCCTAGTACATGGCCTCCGTCCTCACTGACTTTCCGTCCACAGTGCACGGCCTCCATCCCCGCTGACTCTCCTGTTCCTAGTACATGACCTCTGTCCCCGCAGACTCTCCCGTAGCCAGTACACGACTTCCATCCCCGCTGATTCACCGTCCTCAGTACACGGCCTCCGTACTCACTGACTTTCTGTTCACAGTATACGGCCTCCGTTCCCGCTGACTCTCCATCCCCAGTACACGGCCTCTGTCCCCACTGAACCCCCGTCCCCAGTACACGGCCTCCGTCCCTGCTGACTCCCGGTTCTTAGTATGCGGCCCCCATCCCCGCTGACTCTCCATCCCAGTACATGGCCTCCGTCCCCGCTGAACCCTCGTTCTGAGTACACGGCCTCCGTTCCTGCTGACTCTCCGTTCCCAGTATGCGGCCCCCATCCCCGCTGACTCTCCCGTCCCCAGTACATGGCCTCCATCCCCACTGACTCTCCTGTCCCCAGTACACGGCCCCCGTCCCCGCTGACTTTTCCGTCCCCAGTACACGGCCCCCGTCTCCGCTGACTCTCCTGTCCCCAGTACACGGCCCCCGTCCCCGCTGACTCTTCCGTCCCCAGTACACGGCCCCCGTCTCCACTGACTCCCCGTCCCCAGTACACGGCCTCCGTCTCTGCTGCCTCTCTCATCCCCAGTACATGGCCCCCGTCCCCGCTGACTCTCCCGTCCCCAGTACACGGCCTCCGTCTCCGCTGACTCCCCGTCCCGAGTACACGGCCTCCATCCTCACTGACTCTCCTGTGCCCAGTACACGGTGCCGTCCCCGCTAACTCTTCCATCCCCAGTACACGGCCCTCGTCTCCGCTGACTCTCCTGTCCCCAGTACACGTCCCCCGTCTCCGCTGACTCCCCGTCCCCAGTACACGGCCTCCGTCTCTGCTGACTCTCTCGTCCCCAGTACACGGCCCCCATCCCCGCTGACTCTCCCGTCCCCAGTACACGGCCTCCATCTCCGCTGACTCCCCGTCCCGAGTACACGGCCTCCATCCTCACTGACTCTCCTGTGCCCAGTACACGGTGCCGTCCCCGCTAACTCTTCCGTCCCCAGTACACGGCCCTCGTCTCCGCTGACTCTCCTGTCCCCAGTACACGGCCCCCGTCTCCGCTGACTCTCCTGTCCCCAGTACACGGTGCCGTCCCCGCTAACTCTTCCATCCCCAGTACACGGCCCTCGTCTCCGCTGACTCTCCTGTCCCCAGTACACTGCCCCCGTCCCCGCTGACTCTCCTGTCCCCAGTACATGGCCCCGTCCCCGCTGACTCTCCTGTCCCCAGTACACGGCCCCCGTCCCCGCTGACTCTTCCGTCCCCAGTACACGGCCCCCGTCTCCGCTGACTCTCCTGTCCCCAAGTACATGGCCCCCGTCCCCGCTGACTCTTCCGTCCCCAGTACACGGCGCCGTCCCCGCTGACTCTCCCGAACCCAGTACACGGCCCCCATCTTCCCTGATGCTCCGGTACACAATATTCGGGGCTTTCTGGACTTGTCCTTTCCATTTGTGGATCCTCAGGTAATCCTCCTGTTTCTCTGCAGGTCCGCCACTGATTTGCCGCTTTGCGATGAGGTCAGCGGTGAATGCAGTATGATGTCCGCTGAGCAGATGGGTATGGAGACCTACCCGGAGGAGCCACAGGTACTGCAGGATGACAGCGCCCCTGTGTGGACACTGGTGCAGTGCAGAGCGCAGTTCCATTGTCTCTCCATTTGTGCAATCCTCCATCATGTTGCCGCCTCCTGACATCTTGTGCTGTAATGCTCTGCGTGTGATCCTCTGCAGCGATGCTCTGCTGGGCAATGTTTTATGGCCGATGCTCTGCACTGATGTTTTGTGGCTGATGCTCTGCAGTAATGCTCTGTAGCGATGTTGTGAGACCAATGCTCTGGAGTGATGCTCTGCAGCGATGCTCTGCAGTGATGATGTGAGACCAATGCTCTGCAACGATGCGCTGCGGCGATGCTCTGTGCTCTGCAGTGATGTTTGGAAGCAGATGTCTGCAGTGATCCTCTGTGAGCGATGCTCTGCAGTGATGCTCTGCGGCGATACACCTGACCCGCCTCTCACCCCGGTTCATTCTCTCCAGATTCAGGTTGTCACCCACTTTAAGACGGAGGAGGATGCGGTGATGGGGGAGCCGTCCTCTCAGAGCCCTGTGGCAGGGGACAGCCCCATGGAGACGGATAAACAGGCCATATACAGGTAGGGTGGCTGTGTTGCATACTACCAGTGTGGCTGACAGCAGCTGTAGCGCTGCGTACTGCCCGTGTGGCTGACAGCAGCTGTAGCGCCTCTGCTTCTCTTGCCCACAGACACCCACTCTTCCCTCTGCTCGCGCTGCTCTTTGAGAAGTGTGAGGGCTGCACCCAGGGGTCCGAGACCACCACCTCTGCCAGCTTCGACCTGGATATTGAGACCTTTGTGAGGAGGCAGCACAAAGAGGGGAAGGACTTCTTCTCTGAGGACCCCGAAACGGACAGTCTGGTACGTAGACCCCCTATGGTCACTGATCAGGACCCTCACAAGTGACACCATGCGGGGAGTTGTTGTGGTGAATAGGGTGACACCATGCGGGGGGCTGTGGCAGAGTACAGGGTGACACTATGTGGAGCGGTTGTGGCGGAGTACAGGGTGACACCATGCGGGGGGTTGTTGTGGAGTAAAGGGTTACACCATGCGGGGGGCTTTGGCAGAGTACAGGGTTACACTATGCGGGGGGGGTTGTGGTAGAGTACAGGGTGACACCATACCCCCGTATGTGACCTCTGCTGTGCCCCCATCACTTCTGTGCTGTTCTCTGCAGATGGTGAAGGCCATTCAGGTGCTGAGGATCCACCTCCTGGAGCTGGAGAAGGTGAATGAGCTCTGCAAGGACTTCTGCAGCCGCTACATTTCATGTCTGAAGACCAAGATGAACAGCGAGACGCTGCTGAGCGGGGACCCGGGGGGCCCGTACTCCCCAGTACAGGTGCGTACTCACAGTATAATTGTCACGTTGAAGAGGCGTGGAGATGTTTCAGTGAACTTACACGACCACCGGTGGAGCGGTGGCAGTAGCATACCCGATACAGCAAGAAAGTGGAGAGGAACTTGAGAAAACCGAAGATGTTTATTGAAAGAAACGGTAAACTAAGGAAAAGGAGGCTGAGAGAGAGGGTCACAACACTGAACTCTACCGGACGACCAACCGTTGATGATAAACAGGGATTATCCCAGCACAGCTCCGGAAGGTCAAAAAGCCGCGTCTCCCATACCAGAGGGATGACTCCTACAGACCGTAGAAATACAAACTAGACTGTGGAATGCTGGCTCAGTCAGTGGAAAGAATCTGGAATGCTCTGCACCACCCTGGCAATGCGGATCCAGCCGTTGGAGGAATCCAGAAGGTTCCATTATGACCAAAGGGGTTAGAACTGCCGGAACTGGAATTCTGAGCCTGCAGTGAAGCCAGGAATGATGGGCCGACAGTGGAAGATTCTGTGGAGAGAGAGGTAAGTATATTGCACAGCAGGACAAGGCACAGTCAGAAAGCACAGAGCGCTACAGGTGAGGGCCTGAACCCTAGCAAAGTTCCAAATTAATGAACACGTTGCCCAGGCACCTTCCATAGGGAAAAGGTGCCTTATAAACACAGACCAATCCTGCAATCAGAATTAGAGTACAACAAGGAACATGTGTACTGTCCCTTTAAATCACAGCAGAGTGCGCCGCCTAAGTGCTCTCACAAAGGATCTGCTCAGAGAACGCAGGTTCCAGGAGGAGAAGGAGGCAGTGAAACACTAAGCACAATGGACAGGGTGAGTGAATCACCGCGTAGCAGGAGTGGAGATGGGCACAGAAGAACTGCAGAGAGAACGCCGGTCCTCCTACCTAACAGAGATGAAGCCAATAGCGGAGACCGACCCATTGGCAGGAATGGAGGTGCGGGGAGAAGTTCAATCTCCCGGCCCAGGGAAGACCAAACCCGCGACCGAGGGCATGACAGTATTCCCCGTTTACGCCCCTCCTTTTCACACTTGCTTGAAATCTTTTGTGCGAATCCCCAACTCCTTCCACATCTTTTTTGAAACCGGTGATCTTCGGCCTTTACTTCCAAGACCCAGGTACTCTTCCTTCCCCAGTTGGAGTGGAGGATGTTTTTGAGGTAAAAGACATTCAAAAAAGATGTGGAAGGAGTTGTGGTTTCGCAGAGAGGTAGGCTATATCAATTGGTAGCTTACCTCATTAATCCAATGGAGAACCTCCAAAGGACCTATGTAGCAAGGAGACAGCTTGAAAGAGGGAACTTGAAGATGGATGTGCCTGGAGGACAGCCATACAGTGGGGGAAATAAGTATTTGATCCCTTTCTGATTTTGTAAGTTTGCCCACTGACAAAGACATGAACAGTCTATAATTTTAAGGGTCAGTTTATTTTAACAGTGAGAGAATATCTAAAATAAAATCCAGAAAATTACATTGTATATATTATGTAAATGTATTTGCATTTTGCAGAGAGAAATAAGTGTTTGATCCTCGACCAACCATTAAGAGTTCCGGCTACTACAGACACTTAGATGCTCCTAATCACCTCATTACCTGCCTTACAGACGGCTCTTACATTGTCCCCTGTATAAAGCCTCCTGTCCACAGAATCCATTAATCAGTCAAACTCTAACCTCTACAACATGGGTAAGACCAGAGAGCTTTCTAAGGATCTCAGGGACAAGATCATAGACCTGCACAAGGCTGGAATGGAGAAGACCATAGACCTGCACAAGGCTGGAATGGAGAAGACCATAGACCTGCACAAGACTGGACTGGGCTACAAAACCATAAGTAAGACGCTGGGTGAGATGGAGAAACTGCTGGTGCAATAGTACGAAAATGGAAGAAATACAAAATGAGTGTCAATCACCATCGATCTGGGGCTCCATGCAAAATGTCACCTCGTGGGGTCTCCAGAATCATGAGGAAGTTGAGAGATCAGCCTAAAACTACACGGCGGAAACTTGTTACTGATCTCAAGGCAGCTGGGACCACTATCACCAAGAAAACCATTGCTAACACATTACACCGTAATAGTGCCCGCAAAGTCCCACTGCTCAAGAAGGCCCATGTGCAGCCAGTGCGTCTGAAAAAGCCCCATGTGCAGCCGGACCCTCTGAAAAAGGCCCCTGTGCAGCCTGCCCATCTGAAGAAGGCCCACGTGCAGCCGCCCGTCTGAAGAAGACCCATATGCGACTGGCTCGTCTGAAGAAGGCCCATGTGGAGCCGGCCCGTCTGAAGAAGACCCATATGCAACCGGCCCGTCTGAAGAAGGCCCATGTGCAGCCGGCCCGTCTGAAAAAGACCCATATGCAACCGGCCCGTCTGAAGAAGGCCCATGTGCAGCCGGCCCGTCTGAAGAAGGCCCATGTGCAGCCGGCCCGTCTGAAGAAGGCCCATGTGCAGCCGGCCTGTCTGAAGAAGGCCCATGTGCAGCGGACCCGTCTGAAAAGTCCCTTGTGCAGCCGAACTGTCTGAAGTTTGCCAATGAACACCTGGATGATTCTAAGAGTGATTGGGAGAAGGTGCTGTGGTCAGATGAGACAAAAATTCAGCTCTTTGTCCTCAACTCAACTTGCCATGTTTGGAGGAAGAGAAATGCTGCCTATGACCTAAAGAACACAATCCCCACTGTCAAGCATGGAGGGGGAAACATTATGTTTTTTGGGTGTTTCTCTGCTAAGGGCACAGGATTACTTCACCTCATCAATGGAATAATGGATGGAGCCACGTACTGTATAATCCTGAGTGACAACCTCCTTCCCTCTGCCAAGACATTAAACATGGGTCATGGCTGAGTCTTCCAGCACAACAATGTCCCAAAACATACAGCCAAGGCAACAAAGGAGTGGCTCAAAAAGAAGCTCATTAGGGTCATGGAGTGGAATAGCCAGTCTCCAGGCCTTAATCCCATAGAAACTTATAGCAGGATAAGGCACAGCCACAGTGTAAGAGATGTTGAGGTGCACTTGTAGGTTTCCACACCATATGTCCAGAGAATTAGAAACAAGGCACTCTCAAATGGTGATTCAAACAAAGAATTCATTCCATAATTCTTAAAGCAACATGTGACGTTTCGGCCAGGTGGCCTTCATCAGACAACTTGTTATTAAGACTGTCAGGGTAGTGGTAAAGGCAGTGGTATCCACCACTAAGGCGGGCTTTGCACGTTGCGACATCGCAAGCCGATGCTGCGATGTCGCACGCGATAGTCCCCGCCCCCGTCGCAGGTACGATATCATGTGATAGCTGGCGTAGCGAAAATCATCGCTACGCCAGCTTCACATGCACTCACCTGCCCTGCGACCATCGCTCTGGCCGGCGACCCGCCTCCTTCCTAAGGGGGCGGGTCGTGCGGCGTCATAGCGACGTCACACGGCAGGCGGCCAATAGCGGCGGAGGGGCGGAGATGAGCAGGATGTAAACATCCTGCCCACCTCCTTCCTTCCGCATATCCAACGGAAGCCGCAGTGACGCCGGTAGGAGATGTTCCTCGCTCCTGCGGCTTCACACACAGCGATGTGTGCTGCCGCAGGAACGAGGAACAACATCGGACCGTCGCGTCAGCGTAATTATGGATTACGCCGACGCTGCACCGATGATACGATTACGACGATTTTGCGCTCGTTAATCGTATCATCTAGGCTTTACACAGTACGATGTCGCATGCGATGCCGGATGTGCGTCACTTTCAATTTGACCCCGCCGACATCGCACCTGCGATGTCGTAGTGTGCAAAGCCGCCCTAAGACTTATGGAATAAATTCTTCGTTTGTATCACCATTTGAGAGTGCCTTGTGTCTAATTCTCTTAATCCCATAGAAAACGTATGGAGGAGCTGAAGCTCCGCGTTGCCAAGCGACAACCTCAAAATCTTAATGTTTTAGAGATGATCTGCAAAGAGGAGTGGAGCAAAATTCTTCCTGACATGTGCGCAAACCTCATCATCAACTACAAAAACGCCTGACTCCTGCGCTGCCAACAAGGGTTTTACCACCAAGTATTAAGTCTTGTTTGACAGAGGGATCAAATACTTATTACTCTCTGCAAAATGCAAATAAATTTATATAGTTTATACAATGTGATTTTCTGGATTTTATTCTGGATATCCTTGCACTGTTAAAATTAACCTACCCTTAAAATTATAGACTGTTCATGTCTTTGTCAGGGGACAAACTTACAAAATCAGCAAGGGATCAAATAATTATTTCCCTCACTGTACCATATCTCTGGGTAGAAATGGCGGGGAATCCAGGCGTCTCTTATCAGCATGCTCCTTGGTCCGAGCCGATGCCTTTGCTATGGAGGTCCTGGTCTCAGCCCAAATTCGGGAGAAATCCCTGGCCAGGGACTCAGCCGCAGGGTTGCAGGAAGCGAGAGGCAATGGAGTTGGAATCCTAGGATGGTGTCTGTAAACAAGAAAAAACTGAGAATTAGAGGAAGCCTCCCCGACATGATTGTTGTAGGAGAACTCTGTCCACGGTAGTAGCAGAATCCAGTCATTGTGGTGTCCATTCACAAAGTGTCGCAGATAGTTGGTGAGGACATGGTTCACACGTTCAACCTGGCCGTAGATTGAGGATGATAGCCCAAGTAGAAGTCAAGAGTGACATCCAACAGCTTGCAGAGAGACTGAAAAAAACCGGGAGATGAATTGAACCCCTTGGTCTGAGACAATATGGAGTGGGAGTGGAGTGGAGTGGAGTGGAGTGGAGGGAGTAGAGAAAAAAATTGAAAGATAAGAACCAACGGTCCTGGCGAGGGTTGAGTCTCTGAGCAGACTGGAGATGCGACATATTTTTATGGTGCTTATATATATGATGACTGGATGAACTGCACCCTCAAGCAGATAACACAATTCCTCTAGAGCTAACTTAATAGCTAGTAACTCTTGATCTCCAATCAAGTAGTTACGTTCACAAGGAGAAAAAGTCTTAGAGAAGAACCCACAGGTCACCATCTTACCCATAGGCAGTTTTTGATTGAGGACTGCTCAGGCTCCGGAAGAAGAAGAATCCACCTCCAGAAAAAAACTGCTTATTGGCCATTGGTCTGTAAAGAGTAGGAGCGGTTGAGAAAACTTGTTTGAGGGTGGCGAAAGATGACTCAGACTCAGGAGGCCAATCCTTTAGTTTTGGACCCTTTATGGGTCAGAGCGGTGAGAGGTTTTACCAGAGACAAGAAGTGTGGAATGAATTGCCTTGAGTAGTTGGTGAATCCCAAGAATCACTGAATGGCCTTGACTCTCACCGGACGGGGCCACTTAAGCATGGCAGAGACCATCTCTGGATCCATCTCGAGACCTGAATAAGAGATAATGTAACCAAGAATGGGAAAGGACCTCTGTTCAAACAGACATTTCTCGAACTTCACGTGAAGGCAATTCTCCCTTAATCTTTGAAGAATGAGGTGAACATTCTTCCTGTGAGTTAGCAAGTTGGGAGAAAACACAAGGATGTGTCCAAGTATATCACCACACAAATATAGAGTAGGTCGCGAAAGATGTCATTGATAAATTCCTAAAAAACCGCAGGTGCATTGCTTAACCTGAAGGGTATCACCCGATATTCATAATGACAATCTCGCGTGTTGAAGGTGGGTTTCCACTTATCTCCCAATCGTATCGTAACAAGGATGTTAATCCCACGGAGATCCAACTTGGTGAAAATCCGGGACCCTCGAAGATGATCAAAGAGCTCAGGGATTAAGGGAAGAGGATATTTATTTTTTACCATAATAAGGTTGAGACCACGGTAATCGATGCAAGGGTGAAGAGACCCATCCTTCTTGACGAAGAAGAACTCGGCACCTGCCGGAGAGCAGGACTTCTGGATAAACCCTTGAGCCAAATTCTCCTTGATAAAATCGGACATAGCCTGAGTCTCTGTGGAACAAAGAGGGTAGATCCTACCTCAAGACGGTATAGATCCTGGAATTAGATTAATGGGACAATCGTAAGGTCTGCGAGGGGGCAGAGTGTTAACTTCCTTTTTGTCAAAGACATCCACAAAGCAGCAGTAGGACACAGGTAACCCGAGTAAAGCTGCCAGAGGTTGTGGAATGGATCCCGGCCGTACTAATTTGAGGCAATGATTGGCAACGATAATGGACATCACCGGATGCCAGTCCAGGACAGGTTCGTGGAGGCGTAACCACGGAAGGCCAAGTAAAAATGGAGGAGATAGATTTGGTAACACATAGAAGACGATTTTCTCTCTATGAAGTGCTTCGATCTGCAGCTTCAATTCTTCGGTAATACCCAGAATGGAATCCTGCAGGGGTCTTCCATCCTTGGAAGTGACACGTCGGTGTTCTTGCAGAGGAGTGATAGGAATCCCAAACCTCCTGGCCACAGCTTGTTAGATGAAGTTTCCTCCTGACTCGGAATCCAGATAGGCTGTCTTGGAGAACCAGATCTTGCCGAACAACACCTGAACTGACTCAGTTAAAGGGAGAGAAGAGTCACTATATAATACACCGTACTCCCCAGTACAGGTACATAATCACTGTATAATACACCATACTCCCTAGTACAGGTACATAATCACTGTATAATACACCATACTCCCCAGTACAGGTACATAATCACTGTATAATACACCATACTCCCAGTACAGGTACATAATCACTGTATAATACACCATACTCCCCAGTACATGTACATAATCACTGTATAATACACCATGCTCCCCAGTACAGGTACATAATCACTGTATAATACACAGTACTCCCCAGTACAGGTACATAATCACTGTATAATACACCATACTCCCCAGTATAGGTACATAATAACTGTATAATACACCGTACTCCCCAGTACAGGTACATAATCACTGTATAATACACCATACTCCCCAGTACAGGTACATAATCACTGTATAATACACCATACTCCCCAGTACAGGTACATAATCACTGTATAATACACCATGCTCCCCAGTACAGGTACATAATCACTGTATAATACACCATACTCCCCAGTACAGGTACATAATCACTGTATAATACACCATACTCCCCAGTATAGGTACATAATCACTGTATAATACACCGTACTCCCCAGTACAGGTACATAATCACTGTATAATATACCATACTCCCCAGTACAGGTACATAATCACTGTATAATACACCATACTCCCAGTACAGGTACATAATCACTGTATAATACACCATACTCCCAGTACAGGTACATAATCACTGTATAATACACCGTACTCCCAGTACAGGTACATAATCACTGTATAATATACCATACACCCCAGTACAGGTACATAATCACTGTATAATACACCATACACCCCAGTACAGGTACATAATCACTGTATAATACACCATACTCCCAGTACAGGTACATAATCACTGTATAATACACAGTACTCCCCAGTACAGGTACATAATCACTGTATAATACACCATACTCCCCAGTATAGGTACATAATCACTGTATAATACACCGTACTCCCCAGTACAGGTACATAATCACTGTATAATATACCATACTCCCCAGTACAGGTACATAATCACTGTATAATACACCATACTCCCCAGTACAGGTACATAATCACTGTATAATACACCATACTCCCAGTACAGGTACATAATCACTGTATAATACACCGTACTCCCAGTACAGGTACATAATCACTGTATAATATACCATACTCCCCAGTACAGGTACATAATCACTGTATAATACACCATACTCCCAGTACAGGTACATAATCACTGTATAATACACCATACTCCCCAGTACAGGTACATAATCACTGTATAATACACCGTACTCCCCAGTACAGGTACATAATCACTGTATAATACACCATACTCCCCAGTATAGGTACATAATCACTGTATAATACACCGTACTCCCCAGTACAGGTACATAATCACTGTATAATACACCATACTCCCCAGTACAGGTACATAATCACTGTATAATACACCATACTCCCCAGTACAGGTACATAATCACTGTATAATACACCATACTCCCAGTACAGGTACATAATCACTGTATAATACACCGTACTCCCCAGTACAGGTACATAATCACTGTATAATACACCATACTCCCCAGTACAGGTACATAATCACTGTATAATACACCATACTCCCCAGTACACGTACATAATCACTGTATAATACACCATACTCCCCAGTACAGGTACATAATCACTATATAATACACCGTACTCCCCAGTACAGGTACATAATCACTGTATAATACACCATGCTCCCAGTACAGGTACATAATCACTGTATAATACACCATACTCCCACTACAGGTACATAATCACTGTATAATACACCGTACTCTGTGGTACAGGTACATAATCACTGTATAATACACCATACTCCCAGTACAGGTACATAATCACTGTATAATCCACCATACTCCCCAGTACAGGTACATAATCACTGTATAATACACCATACTCCCAGTACAGGTACATAGTCACTGTATAATGCACCGTACTCCCCAGTACAGGTACATAATCACTGTATAATACACCATACTCCCCAGTACAGGTACATAATCACTGTATAATACACCATACTCCCCAGTACAGGTACATAATCACTGTATAATACACCGTACTCCCCAGTACAGGTACATAATCACTGTATAATACACCGTACTCCCCAGTACAGGTACATAATCACTGTATAATACACCATACTCCCCAGTACAGGTACATAATCACTGTATAATACACCATACTCCCAGTACAGGTACATAATCACTGTATAATACACCATACTCTGTGGTACAGGTACATAATCACTGTATAATACACCATACTCCCCAGTACAGGTACATAATCACTGTATAATACACAATACTCCCCAGTACAGGTACATAATCACTGTATAATACACCGTACTCCCCAGTACAGGTACATAATCACTGTATAATACACCATACTCCCCAGTACAGGTACATAATCACTGTATAATACACCGTGCTCCCCAGTACAGGTACATAATCACTGTATAATACACCGTACTCCCCAGTACAGGTACATAATCACTGTATAATACACCGTACTCCCCAGTACAGGTACATAATCACTGTATAATACACCGTACTCTGTGGTACAGGTACATAATCACTGTATAATACACCATACTCCCCAGTACAGGTACATAATCACTGTATAATACACCATACTCCCCAGTACAGGTACATAATCACTGTATAATACACCATACTCCCCAGTACAGGTACATAATCACTGTATAATACACCGTACTCCCCAGTACAGGTACATAATCACTGTATAATACACCATACTCCCAGTACAGGTACATAATCACTGTATAATACACCATACTCCCAGTACAGGTACATAGTCACTGTATAATACACCATACTCCCAGTACAGGTACATAGTCACTGTATAATACACCATACTCCCAGTACAGGTACATAATCACTGTATAATACACTACACTCCCCAGTACGGGTACATAATCACTGTATAATACACCGTACTCCCCAGTACAGATACATAATCACTGTATAATACACCATACTCCCCAGTACAGGTACATAATCACTGTATAATACACCATACTCCCCAGTACAGGTAAATAATCACTGTATAATACACCGTACTCCCCAGTACAGGTACATAATCACTGTATAATACACCGTACTCCCCAGTACAGGTACATAATCACTGTATAATACACCGTACTCCCCAGTACAGGTACATAATCACTGTATAATACACCGTACTCCCCAGTACAGGTACATAATCACTGTATAATACACCATACTCCCCAGTACAGGTACATAATCACTGTATAATACACCATACTCCCAGTACAGGTACATAATCACTGT
Source organism: Anomaloglossus baeobatrachus (assembly GCF_048569485.1). NCBI lineage: Eukaryota > Metazoa > Chordata > Amphibia > Anura > Aromobatidae > Anomaloglossus > Anomaloglossus baeobatrachus. The sequence goes on along the minus strand of NC_134354.1, from coordinate 738,174 downwards.
ATAATACACCGTACTCTGTGGTACAGGTACATAATCACTGTATAATACACCATACTCCCCAGTACAGGTACATAATCACTGTATAATACACAATACTCCCCAGTACAGGTACATAATCACTGTATAATACACCGTACTCCCCAGTACAGGTACATAATCACTGTATAATACACCGTACTCCCCAGTACAGGTACATAATCACTGTATAATACACCGTACTCCCCAGTACAGGTACATAATCACTGTATAATACACCGTACTCTGTGGTACAGGTACATAATCACTGTATAATACACCATACTCCCCAGTACAGGTACATAATCACTGTATAATACACCATACTCCCCAGTACAGGTACATAATCACTGTATAATACACCGTACTCTGTGGTACAGGTACATAATCACTGTATAATACACCGTACTCTGTGGTACAGGTACATAATCACTGTATAATACACCATACTCCCAGTACAGGTACATAATCACTGTATAATACACCATACTCCCAGTACAGGTACATAATCACTGTGTAATACACCATACTCCCCAGTACAGGTACATAATCACTGTATAATACACCATACTCCCCAGTACAGGTACATAATCACTGTATAATACACCGTACTCCCAGTACAGGTACATAATCACTGTATAATACACCGTACTCCCCAGTACAGGTACATAATCACTGTATAATACACCATACTCCCCAGTACAGGTACATAATCACTGTATAATACACCATACTCCCAGTACAGGTACATAATCACTGTATAATACACCATACTCCCCAGTACAGGTACATAATCACTGTATAATACACCATACTCCCAGTACAGGTACATAATCACTGTATAATACACCATACTCCCAGTACAGGTACATAATCACTGTATAATACACCATACTCCCCAGTACAGGTACATAATCACTGTATAATACACCATGCTCCCAGTACAGGTACATAATCACTGTATAATACACTACACTCCCCAGTACGGGTACATAATCACTGTATAATACACCATACTCCCAGTACAGGTACATAATCACTGTATAATACACCATACTCCCAGTACAGGTACATAATCACTGTATAATACACCATACTCCCCAGTACAGGTACATAATCACTGTATAATACACCATACTCCCCAGTACAGGTACATAATCACTGTATAATACACCATACTCCCAGTACAGGTACATAATCACTGTATAATACATCATACTCCCCAGTACAGGTACATAATCACTGTATAATACACGGTACTCCCCAGTACAGGTACATAATCACTGTATAATACACCATACTCCCCAGTACAGGTACATAATCACTGTATAATACACCGTACTCCCAGTACAGGTACATAATCACTGTATAATACACCATACTCCCCAGTACAGGTACATAATCACTGTATAATACACGGTACTCCCCAGTACAGGTACATAATCACTGTATAATACACCGTACTCCCCAATACAGGTACATAATCACTGTATAATACACCATACTCCCCAGTACAGGTACATAATCACTGTATAATACACCATACTCCCCAGTACAGGTACATAATCACTGTATAATACACCGTACTCCCCAGTACAGGTACATAATCACTGTATAATACACCGTACTCCCCAGTACAGGTACATAATCACTGTATAATACACCGTACTCCCCAGTACAGGTACATAATCACTGTATAATACACCATACTCCCCAGTACAGGTACATAATCACTGTATAATACACCATACTCCCAGTACAGGTACATAGTCACTGTATAATACACCATACTCCCCAGTACAGGTACATAATCACTGTATAATACACAATACTCCCCAGTACAGGTACATAATCACTGTATAATACACCGTACTCCCAGTACAGGTACATAATCACTGTATAATACACTATGCTCCCCAGTACAGGTACATAATCACTGTATAATACACCATGCTCCCAGTACAGGTACATAATCACTGTATAATACACTACACTCCCCAGTACGGGTACATAATCACTGTATAATACACCATACTCCCAGTACAGGTACATAGTCACTGTATAATACACCATACTCCCCAGTACAGGTACATAATCACTGTATAATACACCGTACTCCCCAGTACAGGTACATAATCACTGTATAATACACCGTACTCCCCAGTACAGGTACATAATCACTGTATAATACACCGTACTCCCCAGTACAGGTACATAATCACTGTATAATACACCGTACTCCCAGTACAGGTACATAATCACTGTATAATACACTATACTCCCCAGTACAGGTACATAATCACTGTATAATACACCATGCTCCCAGTACAGGTACATAATCACTGTATAATACACCATACTCCCCAGTACAGGTACATAATCACTGTATAATACACCATACTCCCAGTACAGGTACATAGTCACTGTATAATACACCATACTCCCCAGTACAGGTACATAATCACTGTATAATACACCGTACTCCCCAGTACAGGTACATAATCACTGTATAATACACCATACTCCCCAGTACAGGTACATAATCACTGTATAATACACCATACTCCCAGTACAGGTACATAATCACTGTATAATACACCATACTCCCAGTACAGGTACATAATCACTGTATAATACACTATACTCCCCAGTACAGGTACATAATCACTGTATAATACACCATGCTCCCAGTACAGGTACATAATCACTGTATAATACACTACACTCCCCAGTACGGGTACATAATCACTGTATAATACACCATACTCCCCAGTACAGGTACATAGTCACTGTATAATACACCATACTCCCCAGTACAGGTACATAATCACTGTATAATACACAATACTCCCCAGTACAGGTACATAATCACTGTATAATACACCGTACTCCCAGTACAGGTACATAATCACTGTATAATACACTATACTCCCCAGTACAGGTACATAATCACTGTATAATACACCATGCTCCCAGTACAGGTACATAATCACTGTATAATACACTACACTCCCCAGTACGGGTACATAATCACTGTATAATACACCATACTCCCAGTACAGGTACATAATCACTGTATAATACGCCATACTCCCCAGTACAGGTACATAATCACTGTATAATACACCATACTCCCCAGTACAGGTACATAATCACTGTATAATACACCATACTCCCCAGTACAGGTACATAATCACTGTATAATACACTACACTCCCCAGTACGGGTACATAATCACTGTATAATACACCATACTCCCAGTACAGGTACATAATCACTGTATAATACACCATACTCCCCAGTACAGGTACATAATCACTGTATAATACACGGTACTCCCCAGTACAGGTACATAATCACTGTATAATACACCATACTCCCCAGTACAGTTACATAATCACTGTATAATACACCGTACTCCCCAGTACAGGTACATAATCACTGTATAATACACCGTACTCCCCAGTACAGGTACATAATCACTGTATAATACACCATACTCCCCAGTACAGGTACATAATCACTGTATAATACACCATATTCCCAGTACAGGTACATAGTCACTGTATAATACACCGTACTCTGTGGTACAGGTACATAATCACTGTATAATACACAATACTCCCCAGTACAGGTACATAATCACTGTATAATACACCATACTCCCAGTACAGGTACATAATCACTGTATAATACACCATACTCCCCAGTACAAGTACATAATCACTGTATAATACACCGTACTCCCCAGTACAGGTACATAATCACTGTATAATACACCGTACTCCCCAGTACAGGTACATAATCACTGTATAATACACCGTACTCCCCAGTACAGGTACATAATCACTGTATAATACACCGTACTCTGTGGTACAGGTACATAATCACTGTATAATACACCATACTCCCCAGTACAGGTACATAATCACTGTATAATACACCGTACTCCCCAGTACAGGTACATAATCACTGTATAATACACCGTACTCCCCAGTACAGGTATATAATCACTGTATAATACACCGTACTCCCCAGTACAGGTACATAATCACTGTATAATACACCATACTCCCCAGTACAGGTACATAATCACTGTACAATACACCGTACTCCCCAGTACAGGTACATAATCACTGTATAATACACCATACTCCCCAGTACAGGTACATAATCACTGTATAATACACCGTACTCCCCAGTACAGGTACATAATCACTGTATAATACACCGTACTCCCCAGTACAGGTACATAATCACTGTATAATACACCCTACTCCCCAGTACAGGTACATAATCACTGTATAATACACCATACTCCCCAGTATAGGTACATAATCACTGTATAATACACCATACTCCCCAGTACAGGTACATAATCACTGTATAATACACCATACTCCCCAGTACAGGTACATAATCACTGTATAATACACCGTACTCTGTGGTACAGGTACATAATTACTGTATAATACACCGTACTCTGTGGTACAGATACATAATCACTGTATAATACACCATACTCCCCAGTACAGGTACATAATCACTGTATAATACACCGTACTCCCCAGTACAGGTACATAATCACTGTATAATACACCGTACTCCCCAGTACAGGTATATAATCACTGTATAATACACCGTACTCCCCAGTACAGGTACATAATCACTGTATAATACACCATACTCCCCAGTACAGGTACATAATCACTGTATAATACACCGTACTCCCCAGTACAGGTACATAATCACTGTATAATCCACCATACTCCCCAGTACAGGTACATAATCACTGTATAATACACCATACTCCCCAGTACAGGTACATAATCACTGTATAATACACCGTACTCTGTGGTACAGGTACATAATCACTGTATAATACACCGTACTCTGTGGTACAGGTATATTGTAGCCAGTTGGGGATTTTTAAAATGTAAAGTTTTATAATTTTCCATCTCACTCTGGTCTTTTTGTATTTACAGAGTGGACTCAGCGGTGCCCTTAGTCCTCAGGGTATCGTAGTTCCAGCATCGGCTCTTCAGCAGGGCAATGTAGCTGTGGCCACTGTGTCAGGTACCACATCCAATTCTGTTCTCTCAACAGCTCTGAAGATGTCACTTCCTGTTTTCTGTGATGTCACTTCCTGTTTTCTGTGATGATAATGATTACTATTATTTATTTATTTATAGAGCACCATTGATTCCATGGTGCTGTACATGAGAAGGAGTTACATCTAATATATATGAAGCTGAATGTGTGTATGTTTGTGTGTGTGTGTGTGTGTGTGTGTGTGTGTGTGTGTGTGTATGTATGTATGTATGTATGTATATATGTCCGGGATTGGCATCTGCACAGTCGCAGCTACAGCCACAAAATTTTGTAAAGAGGAAGACTAAGAGTTTTTAAAGTGCAACAATACAATTTTTCTTTATTTAGACAAAGTAGGGATAAGCATCCCATGAAGTTAAAAACATGATTAAAATTACATAACGGATTTAACCCCGTACATCAAAATGACAGAGGCAGTGGTATATATGTTCAGGACACACAAACGAACATGATCCTAGCAGGTAACAGATAAGCCTGTGGGCATATACATATCACTGGGCTAACTCAGCAACAATCATGCCGCCCATAAATGATGACAAATTATATACAAGGTAGTCCTAATTCAATAGATGGCCCCACTAAATGTTCTGCAATGCTAGGCATGAACGGTGCCTATGTAAATATCGTTACCACATATCAGCCAACCAGGATATGCCAGAAGAGGGAATCCGTAGAAAAGAGCCTCAAGACATCCACAACCTACGTACGTTTCGATTTTCTTAAGCTGTCAAAATCTTCATCAGGGAGGAAGCATCTCGCACTCCTCACCCCAGATGACAGGCTTTAAATGAGCGGCGAACCACATCATAGACCCGGAAGTCTCGCTAGCGGCGGTCGCGTCAATGCACAGGACGAAGTCCCGCGAGTCGCCGGCCGTCACGTCACATGCGCGGGAGCGCGGACGCGTCACCATAGCTCCCGCGCATGCGCGCAACACATAGACGGCCGCGGCTGCGCGCACAACTCCTGTGCCGGACGCGACCGCACGGAGACAGTCCAACAACAGAATGTAAACAGTAATGACAAGTGTCCGTCCTCATTTTAGAATCAAGTATTCAATGTTTGTGGGACATGATAATATCATAAACAAGTGTCCATTTGCTTATTGGAACAGAGGAAATCTTGATGTTCTTAATTTTCAGCCGATGGGTCAAATGATTAGTTCCCGTGTCCTATTGGTAAAAGGACATAAATCAATATTACATAAGCCTGAATGTCCGAGGGGAGAGCACGAGGAAGAGAATAAAAACAGTTAAAAAATATATAAAAAGAGACAAGGGATGCAGATGACGAAAAGGATGACAAATTCAATGTATCCTCATATCATATAATCACTTTTCATATGAGGTAAATTATGCAAGACGGAAACGCATGAACAAAATATGGTGGAAGGACAATGGCCCCCAAGAGAGAGAAATATAATCTGTGTGAGGTCAATACCGGATCATAAAAATGGAGCGTAGCTCACCGATTCGTTTAGACCTTTAGGGATCAGTGTGTCCAGAGTCACTAGCCATTTAGTTTCACACTGCGCCAGACGTTTTTTCAGATCACCACCTCTGATGCCCCCTGTTATTACATCAATCCCCCTTACCTTCAGTTTAGAGGGGTCACGGGAGTGATGTGATCTAAAATGTCTGGGCAGTGTTTTGAGTACCGTCGGATCTTCCTCAGTTTTGGCTGCAGCAATATCCCTCACGTGTTCCCTGACCCTAACGCTGAGCTCCCAGGAAGTAAGTCCCTCGTAGGTCAGGGGGCACGTGCATGTAGCAAAATACACCACATATGAAGTCCCACATGTGATGTAATGCCTAATATTAAAGCTCTTTCGTCCATCAGATGAATTGAATACATTGCTCCGAAGGACATTGCTGCATGCCATACAGTGGCCACATGGAAAACATCCATGTGGGGGTCCGCGAGATCCAAATGGGTTTACTCGAGGTGGAATGTAGTGGCTCTGGACCAAAAGGTCCCTCAAATTTCGTGCTCTCCTGGAGGTCATTAGAGGGTTCGGGGCAAGTACTTCAGATAATGTCGGATCATTCATTAAGACCGGCCAATGTTTTTTCAAAATTTGGCGCATAGTTTCCCACTCCTGGTTATATGTTCCGATGAATCTCACCGCAATATCCTGTGGTACTTGTTTTTTTGAAGCATCAGTAAGAAGTTCCAGCCGGGAAGTCCTCTTGGCCCGATTGTAACCTGCCCTGATGCTTCTGCCACTATAGCCTCTTTCACGGAATCGATCCCTGAGATCAGCCGACTGGGTCTCAAAATCACTATTGGAGGAGCAGATCCGCTTCATCCTTAAATACTGACCGGTCGGGATGGCGCGAATAGTTGAAGGGTTGTGAGCAGATGAGGCATGTAATAATGCATTAATGGACGTTTCCTTACGGAAAACGTCCATCTGAATCGATCCCCTCTGATCCACCTTAATTGTGATATCGAGGAAATCTATCCTACATCTGCTACTTTTATGAGTGAGCTTGATATTAAAGTTGTTAGTGTTTAGTTGTCCCACAAACTTGTCGAGCTGCTCAGCTGAACCCTGCCACACAAACAGAATGTCATCAATATATCTAAGCCAGTACTGCACATGGGCGCTAAGCCCGGAGCCCTCGTCAGCAAAAGCTAGCCTCTCCCAGAAACCCAGGAAGAGACCAGCGTACGAGGGTGCACAGGCCGCGCCCATGGCAGTGCCACGCTGCTGTAGGTAATAGACATCCTTGAAGACAAAGAAGTTGTGTGACAGCTGAGCAATCCCCTGAAGAAAGCACGCTGAAACGCGCGTCAGGATATTGCGATTTACCAAACAACCCTGACCATTTTCAAGGTATTTTGATTATAGCAACAAACTTTGCACTTTGCTAGCACTTTATCTCTATAGGCTATTCTCTTTTTATACCTTTTACACCATACCTAATTAGTGGCATTTAGGAAGATAGAGCACTTTTGCACTTTTGCATATATATTATATATTCCATAGGTTTTTTAATTATGGTGGTCCATACAATTTGGTCTTAAACTTTATTGTGTTGTATTTTTTGGTTTTATCGCTGCTGTTCAAACATGGGTATTTGATCCTGTCCTTTTACACAGATATTTATGAATATGTACTAGTTGTATTTTTTAACTAAGAATTGTGAATAAAAATTAATTATTTTAAAGAAAAAGACACTTCCTTTCTTGAACCCCTTATGGTTCTAAAGGTATTTTTTGATTTATAATACCCCAGGTTAAATAGTATCCCACCGCTGCCACCAATTGTGGAGACACGGGGGTCAGTGGGTGCTCTCCTGTGGAGACACGGGGGTCAGTGGGTGCTCTGCTGTGGAGACACGGAGGTCAATGGGTGCTCTCCTGGGGAGACACGGGGGTCAATGGGTGCATTTGTCCACTAGCCCGGCCGCCTTTTGAAAGACCGTATGGACCAGTGCTCATCCCAACTGAATGCCCAAATTCAACAAACACAAGTTACCACTGTGAGGTAACAGCGTTGCTTGGGCAAAAACATGAGGCAGTGAGGCAGCAGCGTGTTTACACCAACAGTCTATTTATTGTTGCAGCATAAATAGATCCAATTTCCCACAGTCAAAGTCTCTTCCGGAGCACAGCCGGTGCATATAGACAAATCCTTTGTATCAAAAGTCTTGTTACCTTAGGGTTCTCCGAGGCTCACACTCCTGGCCTGTGTTCACTCCACACAGAGCCAGCTCAGCTCACACAGCATGTGTTAGCGTCAACAAGCCTGGCTCTCAACTGAGACACACCCTGATGTGCTCTGCCAGATTTAAACTAAAATGCTGGACATGAGGATTGCTACAAAACCTGGACTGGGAGGAGGGATCTGTCTACCTGTTACCGTTTGTGCTATAATCCCCGTAATAGCTATAGCAAACTCAGAGGGTTTCCAGACACATTCTAGGGGACACATAGCGGTCTTAAAATATTACCCCTGTCACTGCCTCACATATCCCCCCCCTTCGTTCAAACGGGCGGGGTTAAACATTCGCCAACATACAAGGGGCCCTGGAGAGGGCATCCGCATTGCCCTGCAACTTACCAGCCCGGTGTTCCACAGAAAAGTGAAAGTTCTGCAAGGAGAGAAACCACCTGGTGACTCTAGCATTGCTCTCCTTGTCAGTCCTCATCCAGACCAAAGGGGAGTGGTCTATCACCAGGCGAAAGTGTCGCCCCAGGAGGTAGTAGCGTAGGAATTCCAGAGCCCATTTCATGGCCAGGCACTCCTTCTCCACTATGCTATAGTTCGTCTCTGCCGGGGTGAGTTTTCTCCTCAAATAGGTGACTGGGTGCTCTTCTCCATCTACCTCCTGGGACAGAACTGCACCCAGACTCACCTCAGAGGCATCTGCCTGTACTATAAACTCCCCCCAGACCCACCTCAGAGGCATCTGCCTGTACTATAAACTCCCCCCAGACCCACCTCAGAGGCATCTGCCTGTACTATAAACTCCTTTTGAAAGTCAGGGTTGACAAGGACAGGCTGACCACATAGGACAACCTTTAGTGCCTGAAAGGCTTCCTCTGCTTGTGTATTCCAGTGGACCATGACCGACTTCTTCCCTTTTAAGAGATCAGTCAAAGGCGCCGACCTTCCAGCAAAATTGGGTATGAATCGTCGGTAATACCCCATTATACCCAGAAAGGCTCTTACCTGTTTTGTGGTAAGGGGACGAGGCCAGTTTTGAATGGCTTCGATTTTGTTTACTTGTGGCTTGATAACCCCTTGGCCTATCACATAGCCCAAGTAACGGGCTTCTTTGAGACCCATAGCACATTTGTTTGGATTCGCTGTCAGACCAGCAGCTCTGAGCGAATCCACTACCGCTTGTACCTGAGATAGGTTGGTGCTCCAGTCACTGCTATAGATGATGATGTCATCCAAATATGCGGAGGCATATGGTTGAGAGGTTCTAACACTATGTCCATTAATCTCTGAAATGTGGCCGGAGCCCCATGTAAACCAAATGGCAAGACGACATAGTGATAGAGCCCCCCTGGCGTGACAAAAGCGGTCTTTTCTTTTGCCGCCTCTGTCAGCGGCACCTGCCAGTAACCTTTAGTGAGATCGAGAGTCGTGAAGTACTGGGCCCGTCCCAGTCTCTCTATCAGCTCGTCGACCCTGGGCATGGGATACATATCAAATTTCGAAACCTCATTTAACTTTTGGAAGTCATTACAGAATCTTAAAGAACCGTCTGGTTTCGGGATCAGCACAATGGGACTGGCCCATTCACTCGTGGACTTTTCAATAACCCCTAGTTGGAGCATCTTTTTTACCTCCTCCGCAATGGCTTGCCTACGAGCCTCTGGCACCCGGTATGGCCTCAAGCGTACCCTTACTTGAGGCTCGGTGACAATATCATGGTGGATTACGTTTGTTCGGCCGGGTAGGCTTGAGAACACATCCGTATTCTGCTGCACTAACCTCCGAGACTCCCCTCTCTGCTGTTTTGCGAGAGAATCCCCTATCCTTACTCCCAATTCATCATCAGGGGACTCCTCCTTGGTTGTTGTCAAGGCACCTGAAAAGGTTAGGTCCAACGTTATGTCAGTCACCATACATTCCCTGTCTTTCCACGCCTTCAGCAGGTTTACATGGTAGATTTGCTCTGGTTTTCTTCTCCCTGGTTGATACACCTTATAGTTTACTTCCCCTACTTTCTCCCGGATCTCATAGGGACCTTGCCATTTGGCTAAGAACTTACTTTCTGCGGTAGGTATTAGGACTAAGACACGATCCCCCGGTTTAAAAGACCTGACGGAGGCCTTTCTATTTACTGAGTACTTTGGGCCGCCTGAGCATCCAGCAAATGCTCTTTAACAATGGGCATTACTGCCGTGATACGATCCTGCATACCCATAACGTATTTGTGGCACCCTGGACTAGCCAGGTCGTCACAGGTACTACAACATACACCCCCACCCTGAGACAGGCACATCAGCCAGACACAAAATCCTTGTTGCCTCCCTCCAGGGGCTGATGTCCACACCTGGTGGGGTGGAGCCAGGCGGTTGGCCCCACCCACTGAGGAGTTCACAGTCCTGGAGGCGGAAAAGGAGTCAGATGAGTCGGGGAGAGAGTTCAGGGCAGTTAGGCAAGTGGAAGGAGAGAGGAGTGAAGTGAGGAGCAAACTGACCGTGTCCGGGTGTGTGGCCCAGGCACCAAGAGCAAGGTTGGCAGACGGTGGTGGCCGTCTGCAGGAGAGGCAGATCAACGTGGAACCGTAGGACCGGGGACGGGCGGTGGCCTGCCGGTACCGAACCAGGGAGCGAAGTGAAGCCAGCACACATAGGCAGGGCCTACGGACCCCGACCAGGCTTGGAGTCGCCATTAGAGGTCAAATCCGTCAGTGACCGGAACCCCAGGGGTTTCCTAACAGCCAAGACCCGATTTAAGGCAACCGTCCGACCAGCAAGAGGAAATACAGCTACCGCCACAGCTAGAGTTCCAAGGGCCAGAGCCTGCGGGCAAAAGGGCTCCTCCGGCACATATACACGCTGGGGAGCGGGTTACCGGTGGGAATCCATCGGGACCGAACATACACAAAGGTGCAGGGAAAGGCAGCCACCACTAACCGTCCAGGAGAAGCCACAGCAGCCGGCTGCGGGACCCGTCCATCCAGCCGTTTGGTTTACCAGAGACTTTGCGTACCTTTGTGGCTGCGCAGCCCAAGCGACCCTGCATCCATCCAACCCCGCCTCCCTGTCATCTCACCGGGCCCCGGGACCACCAACCCCTACCTAAGGAGGGGGAAAACAACATCCCAGCTGCTCCCTGCCATCGCTCCCAGGATCCCCGTCACCAGCAGCGGTGGTGCCTAACCTCACCACAACCCGTGGGTGGCGTCACGGACCAAATCCCCAAACCAAACTACCCCCTTTCACTCACGGGCGAGGAGCGCCGCTCGAGTCCCCGGATCCGGCCCACCGCTCGAGCCACCAAGCAGCCATCGCAGCAGCGCCGGACCCGAGTGTTAGCGAGTGCAGCGGCGTCCTTCCCTGCCCGCGACAACTTGGCATCACAAACAGGATCTTACCGTTCTGCCGGCTGGTGGAAGTGCGCCTTGTGCCCCGCCGGCGGTGTCCGGCTGAAAAATTTCAGAATCCGTCATCTTGGGCGCGAAGATTTTCCTGCTCGAGCGTCTTCTCGAGCAGTGGAGGCGCGAAAGCCGAAGCCCCGCCCCTGAAGAGGAGGTGCCGAGAAAAGACCAAGGGAGGATGGATGGCGGCCGGCCGCATGTAAAACGAGGCCATAGAAGCAGGGACGCCAAGACTCTGTAAACGACCCGGTTCCTGGAACCCTGAAGCCGCGATACCATGTCCGCCCTGCCAGCACCGCCTGAGGCCCAGCAGCCCGGGACCGTGGCGTGGGTGAGGGCCCGAGTAACTGAGTCTAACCAACGTCATCGGAATCAGATACGTCTCCTGGCGGAGCAGTGGACCACCGAGGTGGAAGCGCTGGTTGCGATTGCCCAGATGCACGAGATGGGAGCCGACGTGACGGAGCTGGTGAGTGACCCACGCCTCCATGTCCCACAGGGACCGGCCATTGCGGCTGGGAGACCCATTCCAATCCTGGCCCTTGTACCGTCCCTGCCACTACCCATGGGGCTCCCCAGCGCTAACCTACCTGACCTGCTGCCCCGTGCTACAGCGGTGGGGCCCGAGATGCTGAGAGCCGAGGGCCCGGATGCTGCCGCGGCTGGTGGCGACCCACCTAGCGCAGAGGAGAAGAAGGCCCCGGCAGTCCGCCTGGCCCTAGAGGGAGCGCCTGACCGTGAGGGGGTTAGGAGCGATGATTCCGGACCTGATACAGAGCCAATTATGGAGTCCGAGGAAGCGGGTGAGAGCCTACGCAACGGCGGTGGGCTGGTAGCTTTCTATATCCCGCGCGACGGTGGAAATGGATACCGGGCGCCCCTTTCCCAACAGGCCTGCCGCCGCATGTTTGAAATATTGGCAGTGGAGGGTGAGGCCACCTCAGAGGAAGAGTCGGAATAAGGCAGCGGTCCCTCTGTTGCACCGTTGTCCCCGTTGGGACCGCCAGTACCGTTAACCTGTTAAGTGAATGACTGTGAATGAACCGAGTAAATCATCTGATTATCCATCCGAAGAGACCCGTTGGGACTGAAGTTGTTGTCCCCTGATTAACCGTTGATTACCCCCCACCGTGCATAAGAAACTGCTTATGGACATGCCTGAGAACTTGCAGGGCACCCACGAACTTGTGGGATTGTAAATAGGTTGGGGCACGTTTTCTGTTGCCGCCTCCGTAGAGGCTGATTTGGAGAATGGGCCTGGAGGAAAGAGATGGCCCAGGCCCGCCACTACCGCAACCGGTGGCAATCCTCTGGGAGTCAGGGGTCCCCCATGGACGTGGGGTCCCCTGAAGTGACAGTCGGGTGCGAGACACCTTACCCGTTCCCGCTCGGGCAGCCTGGATCTGGACTGGGGTCAAGGGGTGCTGCCCAGTTTCTTAGGGGCAGCATCAGGGCCAGGTTGCTTGGGTGGGAGAGCGGAAGCCGTCCGTTTATTGTTAATAAAAATGTAAATATAATTGTTGTGCAACGTTCAAGTGTCCTTACAAGTATGCATATCTTGAAAAGTTTAAATGTTATTTATCTTTTTCAGTTGAGAAAAATAAAACCGGTGATGGACGGGCAGCCCGCGGACGGTCTGCATTTAACCAAGGGGGAATGTGGCGCCCTGGACTAGCCAGGTCGTCACAGGTACTACAACATACACCCCCACCCTGAGACAGGCACATCAGCCAGACACAAAATCCTTGTTGCCTCCCTCCAGGGGCTGATGTCCACACCTGGTGGGGTGGAGCCAGGCGGTTGGCCCCACCCACTGAGGAGTTCACAGTCCTGGAGGCGGAAAAGGAGTCAGATGAGTCGGGGAGAGAGTTCAGGGCAGTTAGGCAAGTGGAAGGAGAGAGGAGTGAAGTGAGGAGCAAACTGACCGTGTCCGGGTGTGTGGCCCGGGCACCAAGAGCAAGGTTGGCAGACGGTGGTGGCCGTCTGCAGGAGAGGCAGATCAATGCGGAACCGTAGGACGAAGTGAAGCCAGCACACATAGGCAGGGCCACCCGTGGGTGGCGTCACAGACCAAATCCCCAAACCAAACTACCCCCTTTCACTCACGGGCGAGGAGCGCCGCTCGAGTCCCCGGATCCGGCCCACCGCTCGAGCCACCGAGCAGCCATCGCAGCAGCGCCGGACCCGAGCGTTAGCGAGCGCAGCGTAGCGGCGTCCTTCCCCGCCCGCGACATATTCAACCGTGCTTTTGTGAGGGGTGGGATCCTGCTCCCAAGTTTCTTTAACAATATCCATCAGTCCCCGCGGATGTCTGCCATACAGTAACTCAAATGGCGAGAACCTGGTGGAAGATTGTGGGACCTCGCGGATAGCGAACATTAAATAGGGCAATAAAATGTCCCAATCTTTCCCCTCTTTGGAGACCACCTTTTTCAACATAGCCTTCAGAGTTTTATTGAAACGTTCCACTAGACTAGACCATCGGTCTGGGGATGGTACACTGACGTGCGTAGCTGCTTGATCTGAAGGAGTTTGCACAGTTCCTTTGTAATTTTAGACATAAAAGGAGTGCCCTGTTCGGTCAGGATTTCTTTGGGTAACCCCACGCGACAGAACATAGCAAACAACTCCCGAGCAATAAGCTTCGCCGAGGTGTGACGCAGTGGAACGGCCTCCGGATAATGCGTCGCGTAATCCATCACTACCAGGATGTGCTGGTGACCACGGGCTGATTTTACAATGGTTCCGATCAGATCCATAGCAATCCGCTCAAAAGGCACCTCTATAATGGGTAAAGGTATCAGAGGACTACGGAAACGGTGCGTGGTTGCGGTCAACTGACAAACGGGGCAGGACTCACAGAACCTCTTAATTTCTGCGCCGACCCCTGGCTAGTAAAACCGCAGAAACATGCGTTCCCGCGTTTTCTCTTCACCTAGGTGCCCACTCATTTGGTGGTTATGAGCCAATTCCAAGGCCTGACGGCGGAACGGCTGAGGGACTACCAACTGTTCCACTATTTCCCCCCGGATTTTATCAACCTGATAGAGCAACTCTCGCTTTAGAGCCTTGTAGGGAGTTTCCAGCTTGGCACCAGGCCGCTGGGGGACTCCATCAATTGCCTGTACATTTCCACGTCCTGGAGCCAATGTGGGGTCCCGGAGCTGTGCTGTTCCAAAATTATCTGGAGACACGTTCAACTCTGGGATTACCTCAGGTGGCTCAACCTCTCCGGCCATTACCTCTAGGGGGAACCTGGCAGGGTTACACTCTTTCCCTATACTGGTGACCCCTATGGCAGGTATCCCGGAGTCGGGATCGTCCGGCTCAGGGCCTGGTTCTATCATACACCTCGGAGCGCTGGGCCGCCTCCCACATAATGTCCAGAACAGGGGCAAGTCTCTTCCCAAAATAACATCATATGGAAGTCTTTTCATCACCCCCACTTCATGTTGAACCTCTCCACATGAGGTAGCAATGGTGACCCTTTCCATTCACGTAGGTCTCCATGTATACAAAGTACCCCTACTTTATGTCCTGTGGGGTTTTCCCCGGAGATCAAGGAGGCATGTACAAGAGTCACAACACTTCCTGAGTCCAACAAAGCCTCTGCTGTATAGCCATTAACACGTACTTTGCAGAGATGAGGCTCTTCCCCCATAGTATGGTCAGTAGTAAACAGTATGGTCATACAATGATTCCCGGCGAGCGTACCGGCAGTCCATGGGTTCTGATGTGAGTCGGCACTGTGCCATCATATGCCCCAGCTGATGGCACCGCCAGCACATAGCAGAGGTGTCCCTGTTTCGGGTGTCCGATTTTGGAAAACCGGGACTCCGGCTGACCTTAGTCTGGGGTTTACTCTCTGCCAGGGCTGAAGACGGGGCAGCACCCGAGGAGGGACGGGAGTCTTTCACCAACTGTGAAGGGGGCGTATCCCTACGGAGTGCTCGCCGTGAAGCAGAATCCCAGACCAACTCCTGGGTAGCTGTGTATCGTTCCACCAAATTAACTAGTTGGTCTAGGGTACCGGGATCCCCCTGGCCCACCCACTGTTGAATGGGGGCTGGCAAAGTCCGCACAAACCGTTCAATCACCACCCGCTCAATCATCTGTCCGGGGTTCAAGGTCTCCGGCTGGAGCCATTTTTTCACAAGGTCCAGTAAGACATGGGCCTGTGAACGTGCAGGTTTTCCCTCCACAAAGGACCACTGTTTCACTCGCTGGGCCCGGAGATAAGTGTTAACTCCCATTCGTGCAAGGATCTCACCTTTCAGTGTGCCATAGTCCTTGGCATCCTCCGTACTGAGATCCAGGTAGGCTTTTTGGGATTCACCTACCAAGAACGGGGCCACGACGTTAGTCCAACGGTCGATAGACAATTTCTCTCGCTCAGCGGTCCTCTCAAACACGGAGACAAAGGCTTCTGGGTCATCCTCTGCACTCATCATCATAAGTGCCGCCCTTACTCTGTCCTGGGCCGCAGGAAGGACTGGATGACCTGGAGTTACCGTTGGGAGTGCATCTCGCAGAGCCGCAAGCTGCTGAGTCAGCAAGCTGCTTGTCTCCTGTTGCTGAACTAATGCCCGCTGGAGCTGGGCATTGGTTTGTTGCTGCTGAGCATTAGCCTGTTGCTGGTGAGCATTGGTTTGTGCAAAAGCCTGCTGTAGTTGAGCAGTAGACTGGGCCAGCTGCTTTATAAAGATCCTCCATGGTGACTGCTGAGTTAAACTGTAACTTTGCAGGTTTGATCATAAACATGTGAACTGGGTTGTTGCCCCTAGCAACCAGGCTGCAATGCCCGCATTCTCCACCATAATGTGAGGTAGCAGCGTTGCTTGGGCAAAAACGTGAGGCAGTGAGGCAGCAGCGTGTTTACACCAAAAGTCTATTTATTGTTGCAGCATAAATAGATCCAATTTCCCACAATCACAGTCTCTTCCGGAGCACAGCCGGTGCATATAGACAAATTCTTGGTATAAAAAGTCTTGTTACCTTAGGGTTGTCCTAGGCTCACACTCCTGGCCTGTGGTCACTCCACACAGAGCCAGCTCAGCTCACACAGTATGTGGTAGCTTCATCAAGCCTGGCTCTCAACTGAGACACATCCTGATGTGCTCTGCCAGATTTAAAACTAAAATGCTGGACATAAGGATTGCTACAAAACCTGGACTGTGAGGAGGGATCTGTCTCCCTGTTACCCTTTGTGCTATACTCCCAGTAATAGCTATCGCAAACTCAGAGGGTTTCCAGACACATTCTGGGGGGCACATAGCGGTCTTCAAATATTACCCCTGTCACTGCCTCACACCACACAAAAGGGACCCCTGTCTGGCCAAATTAAGAACATTAACCCCTGACAGACATTGAACAGAGCTGTGTCTTCACAATATCGCTTCCTGTTTTCTGTGATGGTCACTTCTTGTTTTCTGTGGTGATGCCACTTCATGTTTGCTTTGATGATGTCTCTTATTGTTTTCTGTGATGATGTCACTTGTTTTCTGTGATGATGTCACTTCCTGTTTTCTGTGATGTCGCTTCCTGTTTTCTGTGATGATATCTCTTCTTGTTTTCTGTGATGTCATTTCTTGTTTTGTGTGATGATGTCAGTTCTTGTTTTCTGTGATATCACTTATTGTTTTGTGTGATGATGTCAGTTCTTGTTTTCTCCTATGATGTCACTTCCTCTTTTCTGTGATGATATCTCATCTTGTTTTCTGTGATGATGTCACTTCTTGTTTTCTGTGATGTCATTTCTTGTTTTGTGTGATGTCGCTTCTTGTTTTCTTTGATGATGTTGCTTCCTGTTTTCTGTGACGATGTCGCTTCCTGTTTTCTGTGATGATGTCACTTCCTGTTTTGTGTGATGATGTCTCTTCCTGTTTTCTGTGATGATGTCTCTTCCTGTTTTCTGTGATGATGTCTCTTCCTGTTTTCTGTGATGATGTAACTTCCTGTTTTCTGTGATGATATCTTTTCCTGTTTTCTGTGATGATGTCTCTTCCTGTTTTCTGTGATGATGTCGCTTCTTGCTCTGTGATGTCATTTCTTGTTTTCTGTGATGATGTCAGTTCTTGTTTTCTCTGATGTCACTTCTTGTTTTGTGTGATGATGTCACTTCCTGTATTCTGTGATGATGTCTCTTCTTGTTTTCTGTGATTATGTCGCTTCTTGTTTTCTGTGATGTAATTTCTTTTTTTCTGTGATGATGTCGCTTCCTGTTTTCTGTGATGATGTCGCTTCTTGTTTTCTGTGATGATGTCGCTTCTTGTTTTCTGTGATGATATTGCTTCTTGTTTTGTGTGATGATGTCGCTTCCTGTTTTCTGTGATGATGTCTCTGCTTGTTTTCTGTGATGATGTCGCTTCCTGTTTTCTGTGATGTCACTTCTTGTTTTTTGTGATGATGTTTCTTCCTGATTTCTGTGATAATGTCACTTCCTGTTTTCTGTGATGATATCTCTTCCTGTTTTCTGTGATGATGTCGCTTCTTGTTCTGTGATGTCATTTCTTGTTTTCTGTGATGATGTCACTTCTTGTTTTGTGTGATGATGTTGCTTCCTGTTTTCTGTGATGATGTCACTTGTTTTCTGTGATGATGTCGCTTCCTGTTTTCTGTGATGGTGTCTCTGTGTTTTTTGTGATGATGTCACTTCCTGTTTGATGTGATGATGTCACTTCCTGTTTGATGTGATGATATCTCTTCCTGTTTGATGTGATGATGTCTTTTCCTGTTTGATGTGATGATGTCTCTTCCCGTTTGATGTGATGATGTACTTTTCCTCTTTTCTGTAATGACAGTACTTCCTGTTTACTGTGATGATATCTATTCCTGTTTGATGTGATGATGTCTCTTCCTGTTTGATGTGATGTTTCCTATTTTCCGTGATGATGTCACTTCCTGTTTGATGTGATGAAATCTCTCCCTGTTTGGTGTGATGATGTCTCTTCCCGTTTGATGTGATGATGTACTTTACTGTTTTCTATGATGTCACTCCTGTTTGATGTGATGATGTACTTTCCTTTTTTCTGTGATGACGTAACTTCCTGTTTGCTGTGATGATATCTATTCCTGTTTGATGTGATGATGATTCCTGTTTTCCGTGATGATGTCACTTCCTGTTTGATGTGATGATATCTCTTCCTGGTTGATGTGATGATATCTCTTCCTGTTTTCTGTGATGACATCGCTTCCTGTTTTCTGTGATGATGTTGTTTCCTGATTTCTCAGTGTCATTCATTTTTCTCACTATCAGGCGGCACTTTGTACCAGCCCGTGACAGTCGTCACCCCGCAGGGACAGGTTGTGGCTCAAGCACTGTCTCCTGGGACCATCCGAATCCAGAACTCACAGGTGAGGACTGCTCATCATCATACAGAGACCCCTTACTGCTGTCTCCCCATTATCTGACCCATGTGTCAAGCATCTTCCTGGCAACCCCTTTATATCCCGCTCCAGCTCCAGTTGCAGCTCAGTCAGGATCTTGGGCTCTTGCAGACAGATGATGGATCTGGAAAGAACAAGCGTGGGGTCCTCCCTAAGCAAGCCACTAATGTGATGAGGTCTTGGCTCTTTCAGCACATCGGGGTGAGTCTGGCGACGATGCAGCCAAAACATGGGTCCTGTGCTCTGCAGTAATGAAGGTTGTACAGCTTTTTTTGAGTCACCAGAAGATGCCACAAATCCTCCTCCCCCTAATTCCATCCATCATGTCATCCAGTATGGGGGGCTCACTAGTATCAGATATGGGATACCCCACAGTGTGCTTCAGATGTGCGTGAATGTGTCTCATCTGCTCCATCTCTACAGCATCCCTACCCAACCGAGGACGAGAAGAAGCAGATCGCAGCTCAAACCAACCTTACTCTGCTCCAGGTCAACAACTGGTGAGTCCCCATCCAAGGTCAGAGCTCCAGTCCTAGCTGTATTCAGCGCTTCTTCCGCCTCTCGCAACTGATGGGTTTAGTACAGATTAGGCTAGGACTGCAGGTTACATTGTAAAAACATCTCAACCATGTGAAGGTGGGGACGGGTGTTCCTCTAGGATAAGGTTATGTCACACACCCTTTTGCTAAGTCTTCTCTTTATTTGTAGGTTTATAAATGCCAGACGTAGAATTCTTCAACCCATGCTGGATTCAAGCACAACGGACACCCCAAAGGCCAAAAAGAAGAGTGGGCAGAGCCGTCCCGTGCAGAGGTTCTGGCCGGACTCCATTGCCGGGAGCACTCCACAGCAGGGAGGAGACCTGGGCATATCTGATGGTGAGATGAGGACTCTAGACTTTACAAGAACTGCTGTCTGCATCTATAGCATATTGCCTCCACCTTTCATGTGTGTCCTGTGGTCTCTTCCACCCTTCATCTGCTTCCTGTGGTCTCCTTCACCTTTCATCCGCATTCTGCATCCTCTTCCACCCTTGTTCCGCATCCTGCGGTCTCCTCCACATTTCATCTGTGTCCTGCGATCTCCTCCACCCTTCATCTGCGTCCTGTGGTCACATCCACCATTCATCTGCAGCCTCCTCCACCTTTCAGCCGCATCCTCCATTCTCCTTCACCCTTCATCTGCATCCTGCATTCTTCTTCACCTTTCATCCGCATCCTGCGGTCTCCTCCACCCTTCATCCACCCTTCATCCACATCCTGCAGCCTCTTCCACCCTTCATCCGTATTCTGCGGTCTCCTCCACCCTTCATTCGTATCCTGCAGCCTCCTTCACCCTTCATCCACATCCTACAGCCTTTTTCACCCTTCATCCACATCCTGCGGCCTTCATCCGCTTCCTGCAGTCTCCACCACCCCTCATCCGCTTCCTGCAGTCTCCACCACCCTTCATCCGCTTCCTGCAGTCTCCACCACCCTTCATTCGTATCGTGCAATCTCCTCCACCCTTCATCTGCATCTTGGGATATTCTCCACCCTTCATCTGCATCCTGCAGTCTCCTCCACCTTTCATCCTAATGCTGCGGTCTCCTCCAACCTTGATCCACTTCCTGCAGTCTCCTCCACATTTCATCCACATCCTCTGGTCTCTCCCACCTTCCATCTGCGTCCTGCGCTCTCCTTCACCCTTCATTTGCATTCTGCAGCCTCCTCCACCCTTCCCCCGCATCCTCTGGTCTCTCCCACCTTCCATCTACGTCCTGTGGTCTCCTCCACCCTTCATTCACATCCTGCAGCCTTCTCCACCCTTCATTCACATCCTACGGCCTCCTTCACCTATCATTCCCATCCTACGGTCCATCCACCTTTCATCCGCATCTTGCGGTCTCCTCCACCTTTTATCCGAATTCTGCGGTCTCCTCCACCTTCATCCGTGTCTTGGGATAGTCTCCACCCTTCATCCCCATCCTCCAGCCTCCTCCTTCTTTCGTCCTCATCCTGGGGTCTCCTCCACCTTTCATCCACATCCTGCACCCTCCTCCACCCTTCATCCGCTCCCTCCTTCATCCACTTCCTGCAGTCTCCACCACCCCTCATCCGCTTCCTGCAGTCTCCACCACCCTTCATCCGCTTCCTGCAGTCTCCACCACCCTTCATTCGTATCGTGCAATCTCCTCCACCCTTCATCTGCATCTTGGGATATTCTCCACCCTTAATCTGCATCCTGCAGTCTCCTCCACCTTTCATCCTAATGCTGCGGTCTCCTCCAACCTTGATCCACTTCCTGCAGTCTCCTCCACATTTCATCCACATCCTCTGGTCTCTCCCACCTTCCATCTGCGTCCTGCGCTCTCCTTCACCCTTCATTTGCATTCTGCAGCCTCCTCCACCCTTCCCCCGCATCCTCTGGTCTCTCCCACCTTCCATCTGCGTCCTGTGGTCTCCTCCACCCTTCATCCACATCCTGCAGCCTTCTCCACCCTTCATTCACATCCTACGGCCTCCTTCACCTATCATTCCCATCCTACGGTCCATCCACCTTTCATCCGCATCTTGCGGTCTCCTCCACCTTTTATCCGAATTCTGCGGTCTCCTCCACCTTCATCCGTGTCTTGGGATAGTCTCCACCCTTCATCCCCATCCTCCAGCCTCCTCCTTCTTTCGTCCTCATCCTGGGGTCTCCTCCACCTTTCATCCACATCCTGCACCCTCCTCCACCCTTCATCCGCTCCCTCCTTCATCCACTTCCTGCAGTCTCCTACACACTTCATATGCATTCTGCAGCCTCCTCTTGCAGCCTCCTCCACCCTTCATCCACATTCTGCAGTCTTCTCCACCCTTCATCCGCGTCCTGTAGTCTCCTCCACCCTTCATCCGCGTCCTGTGGTCTCCTCCAACCTTCATCCGCGTCCTGTGGTCTCCTCCATCTTTCATTTGCGTCCTGCGGTCTCCTTCACCCCTCATTCACATCCTGCAGTCTCCTCCACCCTTCATCCGTGCCCTGCAATCTCCTCCACCACCCTTCATCCATGTCCTACAGCCTCCTCCATCCTTCATCCGGGTCCTTCCAGTCACCTCCTCTTTTCATCCGCATCCTGTGGTCTCTTCCACCCTACACCTCTTTCAGTCTCCTTCACCCGTCCTCCAAGTCTTGATGTCTCCTCCTCCCTTCCTCCGCACCTGCGGTCTCCTTGTCCCTTCCTCAGCATCCTGCAGTCGCCTCCTCCTCCCTTCATCCGAATCCTGTGGTCTCCTCCTCCCTTCCTCCGCATCCTGCGGTCTCCTCCTCCCTTCCTCCGCATCCTGCGGTCTCCTCCTCCCTTCCTCCGCACCTGCGGTCTCCTTGTCCCTTCCTCAGCATCCTGCAGTCGCCTCCTCCTCCCTTCATCCGAATCCTGTGGTCTCCTCCTCCCTTCCTCCGCATCCTGTGGTCTCCTCCTCCCTTCCTCCGCATCCTGCGGTCTCCTCCTCCCTTCCTCCGCATCCTGCGGTCTCCTCCTCCCTTCCTCCGCATCCTGCGGTCTCCTCCCTTGCTCCTCATCCTGCGGTCTCTCCATGTCTTGCGGCCTCCTCCTCCCTTACTCTATGTCTTGCCTTCTCCCTTCATCCTATGGTCACCTCTTCTCTTCATCTGCATCCTGTGGTCTCCTCCTCCCTTCCTCCGCATCCTGCGGTCTCCTCCTCCCTTCCTCCGCATCCTGCGGTCTCCTCCTCCCTTCCTCCGCATCCTGCGGTCTCCTCCCTTGCTCCTCATCCTGCGGTCTCTCCATGTCTTGCGGCCTCCTCCTCCCTTACTCTATGTCTTGCCTTCTCCCTTCATCCTATGGTCACCTCTTCTCTTCATCTGCATCCTGTGGTCTCCTCCTCCCTTCATCTGTGTCCTCTGGTTGCCTCTGCCCTTGGAGCTTTGTATGTGTGATAGATGGTCATGTGGGATTCTTTATGTAGGGTAGATGGTCACGTGGGGCTCTGTATTTCTGATGAATGGTCACAAGGGGCTCTGTATGTGTGATGGATGTTTACATGGAACTCTGTATGTATGATGAATGGTTACATGGAGCTCAGTATGTGTGATGAATTGTGGCATGGGGCTCTGTATGTGTGATTGATGGTCACATGGAACGCTGTATGTGTGATGAATGATAACACCTATATCACAATCCATCTAGTGAGAACCTCAACCATAAATAGCTTCACCAATAATAACAATTAAAAAAATCCTTTTCTCATTTTTATTGAAAGAAAAAAAATATATAAAATTGTATAAAAAGGTTATCTCTACAAACTGAACCCCAACAGATGGGGAATGGGAACTGAATATATTGGGGACACCAAGCCGAACAATGGTAATTTTAACTCAGATAATAAATAGTACAACCAGACCATAATATTCCTTAGATACAAACACAAGTGTGTCAGTGATGCACTAAAAAATACAGAACATTGCTTGTGATAAAGCCAAGTAATCACCTAAGATTAGTTACCAATGGTAATGAATTACACGAGTGTGTCAGCATCACAGGATATCTGTAACATAAATCCAAACAGTGGCCTCATAATGTATCACCTACATCACAGTATATCTGTAACATAAATCCAAACAGTGGCCTCATAATGTATCACCTACATCACAGTATATCTGTAACATAGATGCCAAACAGTGGCCTCATAATGTATCACCTACATCACAGTATATCTGTAACATAGATGCCAAACAGTGGCCTCATAATGTATCACCTACATCACAGTATATCTGTAACATAAATCCAAACAGTGGCCTCATAATGTATCACCTACATCACAGTATATCTGTAACATAAATCCAAACAGTGGCCTCATAATGTATCACCTACATCACAGTATATCTGTAACATAAATCCAAACAGTGGCCTCATAATGTATCACCTACATCACAGTATATCTGTAACATAGATGCCAAACAGTGGCCTCATAATGTATCACCTACATCACAGTATATCTGTAACATAAATCCAAACAGTGGCCTCATAATGTATCACCTACATCACAGTATATCTGTAACATAAATCCAAACACTGGCCTCATAATATATCACCTACATCACAGTATATCTGTAACATAGATGCCAAACAGTGGCCTCATAATGTATCACCTACATCACAGTATATCTGTAACATAAATCCAAACAGTGGCCTCATAATGTATCACCTACATCACAGTATATCTGTAACATAAATGCCAAACAGTGGCCTCATAATGTATCACCTACATCACATTATATCTGTAACATAAATCCAAACAGTGGCCTCATAATGTATCACCTACATCAAAGTATATCTGTAACATAGATGCCAAACAGTGGCCTCATAATGTATCACCTACATCAAAGTATATCTGTAACATAAATCCAAACAGTGGCCTCATAATGTATCACCTACATCACAGTATATCTGTAACATAAATCCAAACAGTGGCCTCATAATGTATCACCTACATCAAAGTATATCTGTAACATAGATGCCAAACAGTGGCCTCATAATGTATCACCTATATCACAGTATATCTGTAACATAGATGCCAAACAGTGGCCTCATAATGTATCACCTACATCACAGTATATCTGTAACATAGATGCCAAACAGTGGCCTCATAATGTATCACCTACATCACAGTATATCTGTAACATAAATCCAAACAGTGGCCTCATAATGTATCACCTACATCACAGTATATCTGTAACATAGATGCCAAACAGTGGCCTCATAATGTATCACCTACATCACAGTATATCTGTAACATAGATGCCAAACAGTGGCCTCATAATGTATCACCTACATCACAGTATATCTGTAACATAAATCCAAACAGTGGCCTCATAATGTATCACCTACATCACAGTATATCTGTAACATAAATCCAAACACTGGCCTCATAATGTATCACCTACATCACAGTATATCTGTAACATAGATGCCAAACAGTGGCCTCATAATGTATCACCTATATCACAGTATATCTGTAACATAGATGCCAAACAGTGGCCTCATAATGTATCACCTACATCACAGTATATCTGTAACATAAATCCAAACACTGGCCTCATAATGTATCACCTACATCACAGTATATCTGTAACATAAATCCAAACAGTGGCCTCATAATGTATCACCTACATCACAGTATATCTGTAACATAGATGCCAAACAGTGGCCTCATAATGTATCACCTACATCACAGTATATCTGTAACATAAATCCAAACAGTGGCCTCATAATGTATCACCTACATCACAGTATATCTGTAACATAGATGCCAAACAGTGGCCTCATAATGTATCACCTACATCACAGTATATCTGTAACATAGATGCCAAACAGTGGCCTCATAATGTATCACCTACATCACAGTATATCTGTAACATAAATCCAAACAGTGGCCTCATAATGTATCACCTACATCACAGTATATCTGTAACATAAATCCAAACAGTGGCCTCATAATGTATCACCTACATCACAGTATATCTGTAACATAGATGCCAAACAGTGGCCTCATAATGTATCACCTACATCACAGTATATCTGTAACATAAATCCAAACAGTGGCCTCATAATGTATCACCTACATCACAGTATATCTGTAACATAGATGCCAAACAGTGGCCTCATAATGTATCACCTACATCACAGTATATCTGTAACATAAATCCAAACAGTGGCCTCATAATGTATCACCTACATCACAGTATATCTGTAACATAAATCCAAACAGTGGCCTCATAATGTATCACCTACATCACAGTATATCTGTAACATAGATGCCAAACAGTGGCCTCATAATGTATCACCTACATCACAGTATATCTGTAACATAAATCCAAACAGTGGCCTCATAATGTATCACCTACATCACAGTATATCTGTAACATAGATGCCAAACAGTGGCCTCATAATGTATCACCTACATCACAGTATATCTGTAACATAGATGCCAAACAGTGGCCTCATAATGTATCACCTACATCACAGTATATCTGTAACATAGATGCCAAACAGTGGCCTCATAATGTATCACCTACATCACAGTATATCTGTAACATAAATCCAAACAGTGGCCTCATAATGTATCACCTACATCACAGTATATCTGTAACATAAATCCAAACAGTGGCCTCATAATGTATCACCTACATCACAGTATATCTGTAACATAGATGCCAAACAGTGGCCTCATAATGTATCACCTACATCACAGTACATCTGTAACATAAATCCAAACAGTGGCCTCATAATGTATCACCTACATCACAGTATATCTGTAACATAAATGCCAAACAGTGGCCTCCTAATGTATCACCTACATCACAGTATATCTGTAACATAGATGCCAAACAGTGGCCTCATAATGTATCACCTACATCACAGTATATCTGTAACATAAATGCCAAACAGTGGCCTCATAATGTATCACCTACATCACAGTATATCTGTAACATAAATGCCAAACAGTGGCCTCATAATGTATCACCTACATCACAGTATATCTGTAACATAAATCCAAACAGTGGCCTCATAATGTATCACCTACATCACAGTATATCTGTAACATAGATGCCAAACAGTGGCCTCATAATGTATCACCTACATCACAGTATATCTGTAACATAAATGCCAAACAGTGGCCTCATAATGTATCACCTACATCACCGTATATCTGTAACATAAATCCAAACAGTGGCCTCATAATGTATCACCTACATCACAGTATATCTGTAACATAAATGCCAAACAGTGGCCTCATAATGTATCACCTACATCACAGTATATCTGTAACATAGATGCCAAACAGTGGCCTCATAATGTATCACCTACATCACCGTATATCTGTAACATAGATGCCAAACAGTGGCCTCATAATGTATCACCTACATCACCGTATATCTGTAACATAAATCCAAACAGTGGCCTCATAATGTATCACCTACATCACAGTATATCTGTAACATAAATCCAAACAGTGGCATCATAATGTATCACCTACATCACAGTATATCTGTAACATAGATGCCAAACAGTGGCCTCATAATGTATCACCTACATCACAGTATATCTGTAACATAGATGCCAAACAGTGGCCTCATAATGTATCACCTACATCACAGTATATCTGTAACATAGATGCCAAACAGTGGCCTCATAATGTATCACCTACATCACAGTATATCTGTAACATAAATGCCAAACAGTGGACTCATAATGTATCACCTACATCACAGTATATCTGTAACATAGATGCCAAACAGTGGCCTCATAATGTATCACCTACATCACAGTATATCTGTAACATAGATGCCAAACAGTGGCCTCATAATGTATCACCTACATCACAGGATATCTGTAACATAAATCCAAACAGTGGCCTCGTAATGTATCACCTACATCACAGTATATCTGTAACATAAATCCAAACAGTGGCCTCATAATGTATCACCTACATCACAGTATATCTGTAACATAGATGCCAAACAGTGGCCTCATAATGTATCACCTACATCACAGTATATCTGTAACATAGATGCCAAACAGTGGCCTCATAATGTATCACCTACATCACAGTATATCTGTAACATAGATGCCAAACAGTGGCCTCGTAATGTATCACCTACATCACAGTATATCTGTAACATAGATGCCAAACAGTGGCCTCATAATGTATCACCTACATCACAGTATATCTGTAACATAAATCCAAACAGTGGCCTCATAATGTATCACCTACATCACAGTATATCTGTAACATAAATCCAAACAGTGGCCTCATAATGTATCACCTACATCACAGTATATCTGTAACATAGATGCCAAACAGTGGCCTCATAATGTATCACCTACATCACAGTATATCTGTAACATAAATCCAAACAGTGGCCTCATAATGTATCACCTACATCACAGTATATCTGTAACATAGATGCCAAACAGTGGCCTCATAATGTATCACCTACATCACAGTATATCTGTAACATAGATGCCAAACAGTGGCCTCATAATGTATCACCTACATCACAGTATATCTGTAACATAAATCCAAACAGTGGCCTCATAATGTATCACCTACATCACAGGATATCTGTAACATAGATGCCAAACAGTGGCCTCATAATGTATCACCTACATCACAGTATATCTGTAACATAGATGCCAAACAGTGGCCTCATAATGTATCACCTACATCACAGTATATCTGTAACATAAATCCAAACAGTGGCCTCATAATGTATCACCTACATCACAGGATATCTGTAACATAGATGCCAAACAGTGGCCTCATAATGTATCACCTACATCACAGTATATCTGTAACATAGATGCCAAACAGTGGCCTCGTAATGTATCACCTACATCACAGTATATCTGTAACATAGATGCCAAACAGTGGCCTCATAATGTATCACCTACATCACAGTATATCTGTAACATAAATCCAAACAGTGGCCTCATAATGTATCACCTACATCACAGTATATCTGTAACATAGATGCCAAACAGTGGCCTCATAATGTATCACCTACATCACAGGATATCTGTAACATAAATCCAAACAGTGGCCTCGTAATGTATCACCTACATCACAGTATATCTGTAACATAAATGCCAAACAGTGGCCTCATAATGTATCACCTACATCACAGTATATCTGTAACATAGATGCCAAACAGTGGCCTCATAATGTATCACCTACATCACAGTATATCTGTAACATAGATGCCAAACAGTGGCCTCATAATGTATCACCTACATCACAGTATATCTGTAACATAAATCCAAACAGTGGCCTCATAATGTATCACCTACATCACAGTATATCTGTAACATAAATCCAAACAGTGGCCTCATAATGTATCACCTACATCACAGTATATCTGTAACATAGATGCCAAACAGTGGCCTCATAATGTATCACCTACATCACAGTATATCTGTAACATAGATGCCAAACAGTGGCCTCATAATGTATCACCTACATCACAGTATATCTGTAACATAGATGCCAAACAGTGGCCTCATAATGTATCACCTACATCACAGTATATCTGTAACATAAATGCCAAACAGTGGCCTCATAATGTATCACCTACATCACAGTATATCTGTAACATAGATGCCAAACAGTGGCCTCATAATGTATCACCTACATCACAGTATATCTGTAACATAAATCCAAACAGTGGCCTCATAATGTATCACCTACATCACAGTATATCTGTAACATAAATCCAAACAGTGGCCTCATAATGTATCACCTACATCACAGTATATCTGTAACATAGATGCCAAACAGTGGCCTCATAATGTATCACCTACATCACAGTATATCTGTAACATAGATGCCAAACAGTGGCCTCATAATGTATCACCTACATCACAGTATATCTGTAACATAAATGCCAAACAGTGGCCTCATAATGTATCACCTACATCACAGTATATCTGTAACATAAATCCAAACAGTGGCCTCATAATGTATCACCTACATCACAGTATATCTGTAACATAAATCCAAACAGTGGCCTCATAATGTATCACCTACATCACAGTATATCTGTAACATAGATGCCAAACAGTGGCCTCATAATGTATCACCTACATCACAGTATATCTGTAACATAGATGCCAAACAGTGGCCTTATAATGTATCACCTACATCACAGTATATCTGTAACATAAATCCAAACAGTGGCCTCATAATGTATCACCTACATCACAGTATATCTGTAACATAGATGCCAAACAGTGGCCTCATAATGTATCACCTACATCACAGTATATCTGTAACATAAATCCAAACAGTGGCCTCATAATGTATCACCTACATCACAGTATATCTGTAACATAAATCCAAACAGTGGCCTCATAATGTATCACCTACATCACAGTATATCTGTAACATAAATCCAAACAGTGGCCTCATAATTTATCACCTACATCACAAGCACGTATGCTTATATAAATAACATGCTTTTGCTGCCGTTTGGTTATAGGTAAATACATGTTATTTATATAAGCATACGTGCTTGTGATGTAGGTGATACATTATGAGGCCACTGTTTGGATTTATGTTACAGATATACTGTGATGTAGGTGATACATTATGAGGCCACTGTTTGGATTTATGTTACAGATATACTGTGATGTAGGTGATACATTATGAGGCCACTGTTTGGCATCTATGTTACAGATATACTGTGATGTAGGTGATACATTATGAGGCCACTGTTTGGATTTATGTTACAGATATACTGTGATGTAGGTGATACATTATGAGGCCACTGTTTGGCATCTATGTTACAGATATACTGTGATGTAGGTGATACATTATGAGGCCACTGTTTGGCATCTATGTTACAGATATACTGTGATGTAGGTGATACATTATGAGGCCACTGTTTGGCATCTATGTTACAGATATACTGTGATGTAGGTGATACATTATGAGGCCACTGTTTGGCATTTATGTTACAGATATACTGTGATGTAGGTGATACATTATGAGGCCACTGTTTGGCATCTATGTTACAGATATACTGTGATGTAGGTGATACATTATGAGGCCACTGTTTGGCATCTATGTTACAGATATACTGTGATGTAGGTGATACATTATGAGGCCACTGTTTGGCATCTATGTTACAGATATACTGTGATGTAGGTGATACATTATGAGGCCACTGTTTGGATTTATGTTACAGATATACTGTGATGTAGGTGATACATTATGAGGCCACTGTTTGGCATCTATGTTACAGATATACTGTGATGTAGGTGATACATTATGAGGCCACTGTTTGGCATCTATGTTACAGATATACTGTGATGTAGGTGATACATTACGAGGCCACTATTTGGCATTTATGTTACAGATATACTGTGATGTAGGTGATACATTATGAGGCCACTGTTTGGCATCTATGTTACAGATATACTGTGATGTAGGTGATACATTATGAGGCCACTGTTTGGCATCTATGTTACAGATATACTGTGATGTAGGTGATACATTAGGAAGCCACTGTTTGGATTTATGTTACAGATATACTGTGATGTAGGTGATACATTATGAGGTCACTGTTTGGCATCTATGTTACAGATATACTGTGATGTAGGTGATACATTATGAGGCCACTGTTTGGCATTTATGTTACAGATATACTGTGATGTAGGTGATACATTATGAGGCCACTGTTTGGATTTATGTTACAGATATACTGTGATGTAGGTGATACATTATGAGGCCACTGTTTGGCATCTATGTTACAGATATACTGTGATGTAGGTGATACATTACGAGGCCACTGTTTGGCATTTATGTTACAGATATACTGTGATGTAGGTGATACATTATGAGGCCACTGTTTGGCATTTATGTTACAGATATACTGTGATGTAGGTGATACATTACGAGGCCACTGTTTGGCATTTATGTTACAGATATACTGTGATGTAGGTGATACATTACGAGGCCACTGTTTGGCATCTATGTTACAGATATACTGTGATGTAGGTGATACATTATGAGGCCACTGTTTGGCATTTATGTTACAGATATACTGTGATGTAGGTGATACATTATGAGGCCACTGTTTGGCATTTATGTTACAGATATATGTTGATGTAGGTGATACATTATGAGGCCACTGTTTGGCATTTATGTTACAGATATACTGTGATGTAGGTGATACATTACGAGGCCACTGTTTGGCATTTATGTTACAGATATACTGTGATGTAGGTGATACATTACGAGGCCACTGTTTGGCATTTATGTTACAGATATACTGTGATGTAGGTGATACATTACGAGGCCACTGTTTGGCATCTATGTTACAGATATACTGTGATGTAGGTGATACATTATGAGGCCACTGTTTGGCATCTATGTTACAGATATACTGTGATGTAGGTGATACATTATGAGGCCACTGTTTGGCATCTATGTTACAGATATACTGTGATGTAGGTGATACATTATGAGGCCACTGTTTGGCATCTATGTTACAGATATACTGTGATGTAGGTGATACATTATGAGGCCACTGTTTGGCATCTATGTTACAGATATACTGTGATGTAGGTGATACATTATGAGGCCACTGTTTGGCATTTATGTTACAGATATACTGTGATGTAGGTGATACATTATGAGGCCACTGTTTGGCATCTATGTTACAGATATACTGTGATGTAGGTGATACATTATGAGGCCACTGTTTGGCATTATGTTACAGATATACTGTGATGTAGGTGATACATTATGAGGCCACTGTTTGGCATCTATGTTACAGATATACTGTGATGTAGGTGATACATTATGAGGCCACTGTTTGGCATTTATGTTACAGATATACTGTGATGTAGGTGATACATTATGAGGCCACTGTTTGGCATCTATGTTACAGATATACTGTGATGTAGGTGATACATTATGAGGCCACTGTTTGGCATTTATGTTACAGATATACTGTGATGTAGGTGATACATTATGAGGCCACTGTTTGGCATCTATGTTACAGATATACTGTGATGTAGGTGATACATTACGAGGCCACTGTTTGGCATCTATGTTACAGATATACTGTGATGTAGGTGATACATTATGAGGCCACTGTTTGGCATCTATGTTACAGATATACTGTGATGTAGGTGATACATTATGAGGCCACTGTTTGGCATCTATGTTACAGATATACTGTGATGTAGGTGATACATTATGAGGCCACTGTTTGGCATTTATGTTACAGATATACTGTGATGTAGGTGATACATTATGAGGCTACTGGTTTGGCATCTATGTTACAGATATACTGTGATGTAGGTGATACATTATGAGGCCACTGTTTGGCATCTATGTTACAGATATACTGTGATGTAGGTGATACATTACGAGGCCACTGTTTGGCATCTATGTTACAGATATACTGTGATGTAGGTGATACATTATGAGGCCACTGTTTGGCATTCTATGTTACAGATATACTGTGATGTAGGTGATACATTATGAGGCCACTGTTTGGCATCTATGTTACAGATATACTGTGATGTAGGTGATACATTATGAGGCCACTGTTTGGCATCTATGTTACAGATATACTGTGATGTAGGTGATACATTATGAGGCCACTGTTTGGCATCTATGTTACAGATATACTGTGATGTAGGTGATACATTATGAGGCCACTGTTTGGCATTTATGTTACAGATATACTGTGATGTAGGTGATACATTATGAGGCCACTGTTTGGATTTATGTTACAGATATACTGTGATGTAGGTGATACATTATGAGGCCACTGTTTGGCATTTATGTTACAGATATACTGTGATGTAGGTGATACATTATGAGGCCACTGTTTGGCATCTATGTTACAGATATACTGTGATGTAGGTGATACATTATGAGGCCACTGTTTGGCATCTATGTTACAGATATACTGTGATGTAGGTGATACATTATGAGGCCACTGTTTGGCATTTATGTTATAGATATACTGTGATGTAGGTGATACATTATGAGGCCACTGTTTGGCATCTATGTTACAGATATACTGTGATGTAGGTGATACATTATGAGGCCACTGTTTGGATTTATGTTACAGATATACTGTGATGTAGGTGATACATTATGAGGCCACTGTTTGGCATTTATGTTACAGATATACTGTGATGTAGGTGATACATTACGAGGCCACTGTTTGGATTTATGTTACAGATATACTGTGATGTAGGTGATACATTATGAGGCCACTGTTTGGCATTTATGTTACAGATATACTGTGATGTAGGTGATACATTACGAGGCCACTGTTTGGCATTTATGTTACAGATATACTGTGATGTAGGTGATACATTACGAGGCCACTGTTTGGCATCTATGTTACAGATATACTGTGATGTAGGTGATACATTATGAGGCCACTGTTTGGCATTTATGTTACAGATATACTGTGATGTAGGTGATACATTATGAGGCCACTGTTTGGCATTTATGTTACAGATATACTGTGATGTAGGTGATACATTACGAGGCCACTGTTTGGCATTTATGTTACAGATATACTGTGATGTAGGTGATACATTATGAGGCCACTGTTTGGCATTTATGTTACAGATATACTGTGATGTAGGTGATACATTACGAGGCCACTGTTTGGCATCTATGTTACAGATATACTGTGATGTAGGTGATACATTATGAGGCCACTGTTTGGCATCTATGTTACAGATATACTGTGATGTAGGTGATACATTATGAGGCCACTGTTTGGCATCTATGTTACAGATATACTGTGATGTAGGTGATACATTATGAGGCCACTGTTTGGCATTTATGTTACAGATATACTGTGATGTAGGTGATACATTATGAGGCTACTGTTTGGCATCTATGTTACAGATATACTGTGATGTAGGTGATACATTATGAGGCCACTGTTTGGCATTTATGTTACAGATATACTGTGATGTAGGTGATATATTATGAGGCCACTGTTTGGCATTTATGTTACAGATATACTGTGATGTAGGTGATACATTATGAGGCTACTGTTTGGCATCTATGTTACAGATATACTGTGATGTAGGTGATACATTATGAGGCCACTGTTTGGCATTTATGTTACAGATATCCTGTGATGTAGGTGATACATTATGAGGCTACTGTTTGGCATCTATGTTACAGATATACTGTGATGTAGGTGATACATTATGAGGCCACTGTTTGGCATTTATGTTACAGATATACTGTGATGTAGGTGATACATTACGAGGCCACTGTTTGGCATCTATGTTACAGATATACTGTGATGTAGGTGATACATTACGAGGCCACTGTTTGGCATCTATGTTACAGATATACTGTGATGTAGGTGATACATTATGAGGCCACTGTTTGGCATCTATGTTACAGATATACTGTGATGTAGGTGATACATTATGAGGCCACTGTTTGGCATCTATGTTACAGATATACTGTGATGTAGGTGATACATTATGAGGCCACTGTTTGGCATTTATGTTACAGATATACTGTGATGTAGGTGATACATTATGAGGCCACTGTTTGGCATCTATGTTACAGATATACTGTGATGTAGGTGATACATTATGAGGCCACTGTTTGGCATCTATGTTACAGATATACTGTGATGTAGGTGATACATTATGAGGCCACTGTTTGGCATCTATGTTACAGATATACTGTGATGTAGGTGATACATTATGAGGCCACTGTTTGGCATTTATGTTACAGATATACTGTGATGTAGGTGATACATTATGAGGCCACTGTTTGGCATCTATGTTACAGATATACTGTGATGTAGGTGATACATTATGAGGCCACTGTTTGGCATTTATGTTACAGATATACTGTGATGTAGGTGATACATTATGAGGCCACTGTTTGGCATCTATGTTACAGATATACTGTGATGTAGGTGATACATTATGAGGCCACTGTTTGGCATCTATGTTACAGATATACTGTGATGTAGGTGATACATTATGAGGCCACTGTTTGGCATCTATGTTACAGATATACTGTGATGTAGGTGATACATTATGAGGCCACTGTTTGGCATCTATGTTACAGATATACTGTGATGTAGGTGATACATTATGAGGCCACTGTTTGGCATTTATGTTACAGATATACTGTGATGTAGGTGATACATTATGAGGCCACTGTTTGGATTTATGTTACAGATATACTGTGATGTAGGTGATACATTATGAGGCCACTGTTTGGCATCTATGTTACAGATATACTGTGATGTAGGTGATACATTACGAGGCCACTGTTTGGCATCTATGTTACAGATATACTGTGATGTAGGTGATACATTACGAGGCCACTGTTTGGCATCTATGTTACAGATATACTGTGATGTAGGTGATACATTATGAGGCCACTGTTTGGCATCTATGTTACAGATATACTGTGATGTAGGTGATACATTATGAGGCCACTGTTTGGCATCTATGTTACAGATATACTGTGATGTAGGTGATACATTATGAGGCCACTGTTTGGCATTTATGTTACAGATATACTGTGATGTAGGTGATACATTATGAGGCCACTGTTTGGCATCTATGTTACAGATATACTGTGATGTAGGTGATACATTATGAGGCCACTGTTTGGCATCTATGTTACAGATATACTGTGATGTAGGTGATACATTATGAGGCCACTGTTTGGCATCTATGTTACAGATATACTGTGATGTAGGTGATACATTATGAGGCCACTGTTTGGCATTTATGTTACAGATATACTGTGATGTAGGTGATACATTATGAGGCCACTGTTTGGCATCTATGTTACAGATATACTGTGATGTAGGTGATACATTATGAGGCCACTGTTTGGCATTTATGTTACAGATATACTGTGATGTAGGTGATACATTATGAGGCCACTGTTTGGCATCTATGTTACAGATATACTGTGATGTAGGTGATACATTATGAGGCCACTGTTTGGCATCTATGTTACAGATATACTGTGATGTAGGTGATACATTATGAGGCCACTGTTTGGCATCTATGTTACAGATATACTGTGATGTAGGTGATACATTATGAGGCCACTGTTTGGCATCTATGTTACAGATATACTGTGATGTAGGTGATACATTATGAGGCCACTGTTTGGCATTTATGTTACAGATATACTGTGATGTAGGGTGATACATTATGAGGCCACTGTTTGGATTTATGTTACAGATATACTGTGATGTAGGTGATACATTATGAGGCCACTGTTTGGATTTATGTTACAGATATACTGTGATGTAGGTGATACATTATGAGGCCACTGTTTGGCATCTATGTTACAGATATACTGTGATGTAGGTGATACATTATGAGGCCACTGTTTGGCATCTATGTTACAGATATACTGTGATGTAGGTGATACATTATGAGGCCACTGTTTGGCATTTATGTTATAGATATACTGTGATGTAGGTGATACATTATGAGGCCACTGTTTGGCATCTATGTTACAGATATACTGTGATGTAGGTGATACATTATGAGGCCACTGTTTGGCATTTATGTTACAGATATACTGTGATGTAGGTGATACATTATGAGGCCACTGTTTGGATTTATGTTACAGATATACTGTGATGTAGGTGATACATTACGAGGCCACTGTTTGGCATTTATGTTACAGATATACTGTGATGTAGGTGATACATTATGAGGCCACTGTTTGGCATCTATGTTACAGATATCCTGTGATGTAGGTGATACATTATGAGGCCACTGTTTGGCATTTATGTTACAGATATACTGTGATGTAGGTGATACATTATGAGGCCACTGTTTGGCATTTATGTTACAGATATACTGTGATGTAGGTGATACATTACGAGGCCACTGTTTGGCATCTATGTTACAGATATACTGTGATGTAGGTGATACATTATGAGGCCACTGTTTGGATTTATGTTACAGATATACTGTGATGTAGGTGATACATTACGAGGCCACTGTTTGGATTTATGTTACAGATATACTGTGATGTAGGTGATACATTATGAGGCCACTGTTTGGATTTATGTTACAGATATACTGTGATGTAGGTGATACATTATGAGGCCACTGTTTGGCATTTATGTTACAGATATACTGTGATGTAGGTGATACATTATGAGGCCACTGTTTGGATTTATGTTACAGATATACTGTGATGTAGGTGATACATTATGAGGCCACTGTTTGGCATTTATGTTACAGATATACTGTGATGTAGGTGATACATTATGAGGCCACTGTTTGGCATTTATGTTACAGATATACTGTGATGTAGGTGATACATTACGATGCCACTGTTTGGCATTTATGTTACAGATATACTGTGATGTAGGTGATACATTATGAGGCCACTGTTTGGCATCTATGTTACAGATATACTGTGATGTAGGTGATACATTATGAGGCCACTGTTTGGCATTTATGTTACAGATATACTGTGATGTAGGTGATACATTACGATGCCACTGTTTGGCATCTATGTTACAGATATACTGTGATGTAGGTGATACATTATGAGGCCACTGTTTGGCATTTATGTTACAGATATACTGTGATGTAGGTGATACATTATGAGGCCACTGTTTGGATTTATGTTACAGATATACTGTGATGTAGGTGATACATTATGAGGCCACTGTTTGGATTTATGTTACAGATATACTGTGATGTAGGTGATACATTATGAGGCCACTGTTTGGCATCTATGTTACAGATATACTGTGATGTAGGTGATACATTATGAGGCCACTGTTTGGCATCTATGTTACAGATATACTGTGATGTAGGTGATACATTATGAGGCCACTGTTTGGCATTTATGTTACAGATATACTGTGATGTAGGTGATACATTACGATGCCACTGTTTGGCATCTATGTTACAGATATACTGTGATGTAGGTGATACATTATGAGGCCACTGTTTGGCATCT
Source organism: Anomaloglossus baeobatrachus (assembly GCF_048569485.1). Classification (NCBI taxonomy): domain Eukaryota; kingdom Metazoa; phylum Chordata; class Amphibia; order Anura; family Aromobatidae; genus Anomaloglossus; species Anomaloglossus baeobatrachus. The sequence continues at coordinate 699,077 of NC_134354.1, read as the reverse complement.
ATGTTACAGATATACTGTGATGTAGGTGATACATTATGAGGCCACTGTTTGGATTTATGTTACAGATATACTGTGATGTAGGTGATACATTATGAGGCCACTGTTTGGCATTTATGTTACAGATATACTGTGATGTAGGTGATACATTATGAGGCCACTGTTTGGATTTATGTTACAGATATACTGTGATGTAGGTGATACATTACGAGGCCACTGTTTGGCATTTATGTTACAGATATACTGTGATGTAGGTGATACATTATGAGGCCACTGTTTGGATTTATGTTACAGATATACTGTGATGTAGGTGATACATTACGAGGCCACTGTTTGGCATTTATGTTACAGATATACTGTGATGTAGGTGATACATTATGAGGCCACTGTTTGGCATCTATGTTACAGATATCCTGTGATGTAGGTGATACATTATGAGGCCACTGTTTGGCATTTATGTTACAGATATACTGTGATGTAGGTGTTACATTATGAGGCCACTGTTTGGCATTTATGTTACAGATATACTGTGATGTAGGTGATACATTACGAGGCCACTGTTTGGCATCTATGTTACAGATATACTGTGATGTAGGTGATACATTATGAGGCCACTGTTTGGCATCTATGTTACAGATATACTGTGATGTAGGTGATACATTATGAGGCCACTGTTTGGCATCTATGTTACAGATATACTGTGATGTAGGTGATACATTATGAGGCCACTGTTTGGCATTTATGTTACAGATATACTGTGATGTAGGTGATACATTACGATGCCACTGTTTGGCATCTATGTTACAGATATACTGTGATGTAGGTGATACATTATGAGGCCACTGTTTGGCATCTATGTTACAGATATACTGTGATGTAGGTGATACATTATGAGGCCACTGTTTGGATTTATGTTACAGATATACTGTGATGTAGGTGATACATTATGAGGCCACTGTTTGGCATTTATGTTACAGATATACTGTGATGTAGGTGATACATTATGAGGCCACTGTTTGGATTTATGTTACAGATATACTGTGATGTAGGTGATACATTACGAGGCCACTGTTTGGCATTTATGTTACAGATATACTGTGATGTAGGTGATACATTATGAGGCCACTGTTTGGCATCTATGTTACAGATATCCTGTGATGTAGGTGATACATTATGAGGCCACTGTTTGGCATTTATGTTACAGATATACTGTGATGTAGGTGATACATTATGAGGCCACTGTTTGGCATTTATGTTACAGATATACTGTGATGTAGGTGATACATTACGAGGCCACTGTTTGGCATCTATGTTACAGATATACTGTGATGTAGGTGATACATTATGAGGCCACTGTTTGGATTTATGTTACAGATATACTGTGATGTAGGTGATACATTACGAGGCCACTGTTTGGATTTATGTTACAGATATACTGTGATGTAGGTGATACATTATGAGGCCACTGTTTGGATTTATGTTACAGATATACTGTGATGTAGGTGATACATTATGAGGCCACTGTTTGGATTTATGTTACAGATATACTGTGATGTAGGTGATACATTATGAGGCCACTGTTTGGCATCTATGTTACAGATATCCTGTGATGTAGGTGATACATTATGAGGCCATTGTTTGGCATCTATGTTACAGATATACTGTGATGTAGGTGATACATTATGAGGCCACTGTTTGGCATCTATGTTACAGATATACTGTGATGTAGGTGATACATTATGAGGCCACTGTTTGGCATCTATGTTACAGATATACTGTGATGTAGGTGATACATTATGAGGCCACTGTTTGGCATCTATGTTACAGATATACTGTGATGTAGGTGATACATTATGAGGCTACTGTTTGGATTTATGTTACAGATATACTGTGATGTAGGTGATACATTATGAGGCCACTGTTTGGCATCTATGTTACAGATATACTGTGATGTAGGTGATACATTATGAGGCCACTGTTTGGCATCTATGTTACAGATATACTGTGATGTAGGTGATACATTATGAGGCCACTGTTTGGCATTTATGTTACAGATATACTGTGATGTAGGTGATACATTATGAGGCCACTGTTTGGATTTATGTTACAGATATACTGTGATGTAGGTGATACATTATGAGGCCACTGTTTGGATTTATGTTACAGATATACTGTGATGTAGGTGATACATTATGAGGCCACTGTTTGGATTTATGTTACAGATATCCTGTGATGCTGACACACTCATGTAATTCATTACCATTGGTAACTAATCTTAGGTGATTACTTGGCTTTATCACAAGCAATGTTCTGTATTTTTTAGTGCATCACTGACACACTTGTGTTTGTATCTAAGGAATATTATGGTCTGGTTGTACTATTTATTATCTGAGTTAAAATTACCATTGTTCAGCTTGGTGTCCCCAATATATTCAGTTCCCATTCCCCATCTGTTGGGGTTCAGTTTGTAAAGATAACCTTTTTGTATAATTTTATATATTTTTTTCAATAAAGATGAGAAAAGGAATTTTTTAATTGTTGTTATTGGTGTAGCTATGTGTGATGAATGGTCACATGGGGCTTTGTATGTGTGATGGATGGACACGTAAAACTCTGTATTTCTCATGAATGGTCATGTGGTGCTTTGTATGTGTGATGGATAGTGACGTCGGGCTCTGTATGTGTGATGAATGGTCACATAGGGTTCTGTATGTATGATGGAAGGTCACATTGGACCCTGTATGTGTGATGGATGGTCTTCTGGAGCTTGTCTGTGTGATGGATGGTGACATGGTGCTCTGCATGTGTGATGGATGGTCATGTGGGGCTCTGTATGTGTGATGGATGGTTATGTAGGGTTCCTTGTGTATGATGGAAGAGCACATGGGGCTCTGTATCTGTGATGGATTGTCATGTTTATTTCTGTATATGTGATGGTAACGTGTTACTCTGTATGATGGAAGGTCACATTGGACCCTGTATGTGTGATGGATGGTCTTCTGGAGCTTGTCTGTGTGATGGATGGTGACATGGTGCTCTGCATGTGTGATGGATGGTCATGTGGGGCTCTGTATGTGTGATGGATGGTTATGTAGGGTTCCTTGTGTATGATGGAAGAGCACATGGGGCTCTGTATCTGTGATGGATTGTCATGTTTATTTCTGTATATGTGATGGTAACGTGTTACTCTGTATGATGGATGGTCACATGGGGCTCTGTATGTGTGATGGACGGTCATGTTTGTTTTGTATGCAGATGTAGAGCTGTGGAGACGGTAAGCCAAACCTCTGACTCCAACTCCCTCACTATACAGACACATCTGCAGGTTTTTCCCCCTGCTCTCTATAAAGACACATCTGCAGGTTTTTCTCCTGTTTTCAGTCAATTAGGAACCAAAATTATTTCCATTTGCCAAATGCCAGAATAATGAGAGAGAGAAAGAGAGAGAAAGAGACAGACAGAGAGAAAGAGAGAGAGAGACAGAGAGAGAGAAAGAGAGAGAGAGGAAGAGACAGAGAAAGAGACAGAGAGAGAGAAAGAGAGAGAGAGGAAGAGAAAGAGACAGCGAGAGAGAGAGAGAAAGAGAAAGAGACAGAGAGAGAGAGAAAGAGAGGAAGAGAGAGAGAGGAAGAGAAAGAGACAGAGAGAGAGAGAAAGAGACAGAGAGAGAGAGAAAGAGACAGAGAGAGAAAGAGACAGAGAGAGAAAGAGACAGAGAGAGAGAGAAAGAGATAGAGAAAGAGACAGAGAGAGAGAAAGAGAGAGAGAGACAGAGAGAGAGAAAGAGACAGAGAGAGAGAGAGAGAGAGAAAGAGACAGAGAGAGAAAGAGAGAGAGAGAGAAAGAGAAAGAGAGAGAGAAAGAATGTTTTCAGGCATTTTTATTACTTTCTACAAAGTGAAATTTCCATACACTCAGAATCCTGTGCCTTTTCACAATATGGGACCGCCCATATGGTGATGTCATGTCTTTGGAAGCTTCTGATAGGTTTATTGGCCACATCTGAGTTAATTAGAGACACACCTGTGGATGTATTGTAATGCACCTGAAACACACGGCTTCTTTGTGTAGCATTATGGGAAAGTCAAAAGAAATCAGCCAAGAATCAGGCATCTCAGGAAGAGAATTGTGGACTTGCACAAGTCTGGTTCATCGTTGGGTGCAATTTCCAGATACCTGAAGGTGCCTCGTTCATCTGTACAAACAATTATACACAAGTACAAACAAGATGGGAATGTCCAGTCATCATACCGCTCAGGAAGTAGACAGGTTCTGTGCACCAGAGATGAACGTGCTTTGGTCAGACATGTGCAGATCAACCCAAGAACAAAAGACCTTGTGAAGATGCTGGCAGAAGCTGGTAAGATTGTGTCATTATCCACAGTGAAATGAGTCCTGTATCAACATGGGCTGAAAGACCACTCTGCCAAGAAGAAGCCATTACTCAAAAAGAGATAAAAAATCTAGATGTTTGTAAATGCACACAGGAACAAAGAGCTTAATTTCTGGAGTCGTCCTGTGGTCTGATGAAACTAAAATTGAACTGTTTGGCCATAATGACCATCGTTAACTTTGGAGGAAAAAGGGAGAAGCTTTGAAGCCTAAGACCACCATCCCTACTGTGACACACGGGGGCGACAGCATCATGTTGTGGGGTTGTTTTGCTGCAGGAGGGACTGGTGCACTTCAGAAACTAGATGGCGTCATGAAGAAAGAAGATTATGTGGCCATACTGAAGAACATCTCAAGACATCAGCCAGGAACTTACAGCTTGGGTGGAAATGGGTCTTCCAAATGGACAATGACCCGAAGCTACTGCCAAACTGGTTACAAAGTGGCTTAAGGATGACAAAGTCAATGTTTTGGAGTGGCCATCACAAAGTCCTGATCTCAATCCTATGGAAAATGTATGGGCAAAGCTGAAAAGGCCGGAGCGAGCGGCGACCTCCAAACATGGCTCAGCTCCACCAGATCTGTCAGGAGTCGGCCCAAATTCCACCAACTATTGTGAGAAGCTTCTGGAAGGATCCAAAATGTTTCCCCAAAGCCACACAGTGTAAGGGCAATGCCACCATATACTAATGACATGGAGGAAATGTCACTGTGCAAAAAGGAAGAAAAATGCCTGAAAACATTCTCTCATTATTCTGGAGAGCAGAGGCCAAAACCTGCAGAATGTCTGTATAGAGAGAGGAGGGAAAAACCTGCAGATGTGTCTGTATAGAGAGCGGAGGGAAAAATCTGCAGATGTGCCTGTATAGAGAGCGGAGGGAAAAACCTGCAGATGTGTCTGTATAGAGAGTGGAGGGCAAAACCTGCAGATGTGTCTGTATAGAGAGCGGAGGGAAAAACCTGCAGATGTGTCTGTATAGAGAAGAGGGCAAAACCTGCATATGTGTCTCTATCGAAAGCGGAGGGCAAAACCTGCAGATGTGTCTGTATAGAGCAGAGGGAAAAACCTGCAGATGTGTCTGTATAGAGAGCAGAGGGAAAAACCTGCAGACGTGTCTGTATAGCGAGTGGAGGGAAACTAAAGCCTGCTTTACACGATACGACCGATTGTGCGATAGCACGATCGATCGTACCCGCCCCGTCGTTTTTGCGTCACGGGCAATTAGTTGCCCCTGGCGCACAAACTCGTTTAACCCCCGTCACATGTACTTACCTTCCGGACAACCTCGCTGTGGGCGACGAACGTCCACTTCCTGGCGTGGGAGGGACGTTCGGCGTCACAGCGACATCACACGGTAGCCGGCCAATAGAAGCGGAGGGGCGGAGATGAGCAGGATGTAAACATCCCGTCCACCTCCTTCCTTCCATTAAGCCGGCGGGTGCCGCGGGAGGCAGGTAAAGCTGCTGTTCATCGTTCCCGTGGTGTCACACGGAGCAACGTGTGATGCCACGGAAACGATGAACAACCGCCGCCATTTTAATTAAACAATTTTAAGAAACCTAGCGACGAGTACACGACTCACGATTTGTGAGCGTTACTGCGTCACTAGGAGGTGTTACACGAGACGACGTCATGTACGATGCCGGATGTGCGTCACGAAAAACGTGACCCCGACGATGCATCACACGATCAGTCGTCTCGTGTAAAGCCCGCTTAAGGGTTTACACCAAAGATCTCAAACAATTGGGCCGCATGCGGCCCCTCAGGCTACTGCTTGTGGCCTGCAGATCTGGTAGCGATCGCTGCTGCTGCAAGGGTTGCAGCCGACAGAGCATTATTTCAGATGAACATTTTGCCGGCGCTGTGAAGTCAAACCCTCTCTGCACAACTTAATTCTGTTGCCGGCCAATCAGAGGCAAGCAACTGACGCATATGACCACAGTTGCTTGCCTCTGATTGGCCAGTGGCTGCTATAGAGAACTTGACTCTGCGGCGTCAAAACGTTCATCTGAATTTCAGATGAAGCGCTGACAGTGGCTGCGATCGTTACCGGGTCAACGTCCCTGCGGGCCGCATGAAGCAACGAGGAAAGAGGACGCCAAGGGAACGGAGAACAGGTGAGAAGAAAGTTTTGGTGTATGTTGCCCGCTGAGGCTGCACAGGTCAGAGTGTGTGTGTGTGTGTGTGTGTGTGTGTGTGTGTGTGTGTGTACGCAGTGTGTGTGTGTGTGTGTACGCAGTGTGTGTGTGTGTGTGTGTGTGTGTGTGTGTGTGTGTGTAGAATGGCACAACAGGGGATCCAGGATAGGACATTGCTACAAAAAGAGGTCCAGTAAACAGGACATTACTACAAGAAGGGGACCTGTAAGGACATATTACTACAGGATAGGCACAAGGATGAGGACAAGGATGTGCACATTACTACAGGATCGAAATAAGGAGCACAGTACTACAAGGATTGGTATATTGCTACAGAATGGGGAGCAGGATGGTGCACATTGCTACAAGAGGAAGAGGATATGGGACATTACTAAAAGATGAAGGGAACATTACTACAAGATGTTGGCCAAAATTACTATATGGTGCTAATCTTAAAACTGTTACTATTTACAAAAAGGGGATAAAATGTAAAAAAAAAATAAAAGCATGATTTGTAAGCGATTGCCTGCTCACGTGATGGGGGCACTCACTTGGCTGCGTTTCCGAGGTAACACAGGAACACAGTCTTAAAAATCCAAACGGTTTATTAAAAAAACACCATAAACCGCTTCTCCAAACAAAATCACAAATACAGACGGATTTCAAGTCCGTTAAAGTCACGGCACTCCCGCTCAGTTCAGATACCCTCGATCTGAGTGGAGCTCTCTCTTCAGTCTGTCAGTCAGTGACTCCTGTCGCTGCCGCAGCTCCCACTTCATGGCTCCACACCACTCTAGGAACTTTCGTGGACCCGGCTGATCCAAAGCAACGACACCTCAGCAGTGTGCAGGAAAAAAATCTTCATGGACCCGGCTGATCCACAGCAACGACACCTCAGCAGTGTGCAGGAAAAAAATCTTCATGGACCCGGCTGATCCACAGCAACGACACCTCAGCAGTGTGCAGGAAAATCTTCGTGGACCCGGCTGATCCACAGCTGTGAATATCCAACACGTGCTCCTCAGAACGCTGCCCGCATTCTCTACCATATGTGAGCGATTGCCTGCTCACGTGATGGGGGACACTCACTTGGCTGCGTTTCCGAGGTAACACAGGAACACAGTCTTAAAAATCCAAACGGTTTATTAAAAAAAACACCATAAACCGCTTCTCCAAACAAAATCACAAATACAGACGGATTTCAAGTCCGTTAAAGTCACGGCACTCCCGCTCAGTTCAGATACCCTCGATCTGAGTGGGCTCTCTCAGCGTCTACTCACTCACGTGTGAAGCCACCCTCTGCTCCTTCAGACGGGTTCCTTCCAGAGGATTCAGACCTCTCTGAGGTAAACGGCCTCTCTTCCCTCAGAGGCTGCTCCTCATGCAGTGCTCATACTCTGCTCCACACACTCCATGTGCCAAACAAGCCACCCATAGGCAGGGGCATGTGGATGGCCAGACCCACCCATCTCTTAGCCATCCGCAATCCTGGCCCATTCAATACTATAGAAACTGTCTGTGGCACTACAAGTACCAGAAAGAACTCCCAGGATCACACCACTTCCGTGGTACATATCAACCATTCACAATATAACCGGTCGCCTTGTCACAAAATATAACACAACTGTACATTTGTTATGATAAACAAACAAAAAATGTTCAAAAACAGAGATCCAAAGGTGTATATTAAAAAATAATGTACCAATAAAAATGTCACTTTGTCCAGAAAAGAATGCATTTTTCTATGTGCGTCCCTCATACCCAGCCGAGTCCCTGGTTACACTGTACATGACTGATGTGTGTGATAAATTTCCTGTAGTAAATGGTGACCTCTCTCCTTATATCATGGAGATGAGGTGCAGCACAGATTCATCTCCACTAAAACCCGAGATCCTCACATCAGGAACAGAACAGACATTTATAGGACTTTTCAGACTTTTCTGAACTTTCCCAAATTCTAATGAAAAAATATTCATCACATTCTGCACTGAGCGCTGGACCCCATGTATTATGCATTTTAGGAGTTGGAGTCGCTCCATTTTAGATAGTCTCCAACTCCACCAAAATGAACTCCGACTCCATAGACCTGGTGTATGTGTGATGGATGGTCACATGGGGTGCTGTATGTGTGATGGATGGTCACATGGGGCGCTATGTGTGATGGATGGTCACATGGGGTGCTGTATGTGTGATGGAAGGTCACATGGGGCGCTATGTGTGATGGATGGTCACTTGGGGTGCTTTAGGTGTGATGGAAGGTCACATGGGGCGCTGTATGTGATGGATGGTCACATGGAGCGCTGTATGTGTGATAGATGGTCACATGGGGCGCTGTATGTGTGATGGATGGCCACATGGGGCGCTGTATGTGTGATGGAAGGTCACATGGGGCGCTGTATGTGATGGATGGTCACATGGAGCGCTGTATGTGTGATAGATGGTCACATGGAGCGCTGTATATGTGATGGATGGTCACTTGGGGTTCTGTATGTGTGATGGAAGGTCACTTGGGGCTGTGTATGTGTGATGGATGGTCTTGTGTTGCTCTGTTAATTTCTTTATTGTTCACCCCCAGGTGACGTTGTGACCCTCTCAGCTGCTGGTGGTCTCGGCGCAGACAGTCTGCAGTCGCTGACATCGGACGGAGCCACGTTGGCTGTGCAGCAGGTTATGCTGGGAGGACAGAGTGACGACGACTCTCTGGACACAGACCAGGAGGACACAGAGACGGGACTCAGTGCAGGGGACCTGCGGGGTTTGGTCCTGAGCGGTGGAGGACTCCAGTGAGAAGGACACTTTGGTCGCACACACTTTATATTGTCCTTGTGATGACCGTATGCACAGGACAATTGTGACCCAAACTATTTTATCTTCACTTGCGACAAATATTTGCACCTTAAAAAAAAAGAAAACCTGTCGCTTCCAAGGATTTCACTGCCTAACGCCCCCTTCCCCGGTGCCAAATGTCTCTCTGCCCAGTGTGACGTGGGGCAGTGTTCCCCGTATTTTGCTTCTGCAGACGGTGGAATCGTTGAGGGCTGTGCAGCACGTAACACTCCGGGCACCGGCATTTCTACACTCCCAGCTGTAGGATTCGTGGACGGTAGCATCCGCCCTGTCGGGGAGCGAGGCCTACTCAGCGTCTGGAGGGAAAATTCACAAAATGTTGATTTACTCCCTAAATAGAACTGTATTTTTGTAGAGTTGTGAAAGAATAAACTTGGAAAAGTTTCACCGGCCTCCGTGTTCTGTGGTGAGGGGTCTTCAGTGCAGTAATGGATGATAGGAGTCATCAGTGGACTCTATTCTTGTATCGTGAGGAGTGTGACAGGTGAGAAGAGTTGTCAGATCCAGTGATGGCGACTCAGGAAATCTGCAGCTTACAAAATGTCTCCATGTGAGGAGGCTCAAACCCCAGAGAGGCTCTGTGCCAAAACCACCTGTCACCACAAGCTGCCGCTAACACAACGTGTGTCCATGTGAGGAGGCTCAGACCCCAGACAGGCTCCGTGCCAGGACCACCTGTCACCACAATCTGCCACTAACACGACGTGTGTCCATGTGAGGAGGCTCAGACCCTAGAGAGGCTTTGTACCAGGATGACCTGTCACCACAATCTGCCACTAACACGGCGTGTGTCCATGTGAGGAGGCTCCGACTCCGTGCCAGGACCACCTGTCACCACAATCTGCCGCTAACACGACGTGTGTCCATGTGAGGAGGCTCAGACCCCAGATAGGCTCCTTGCCAGGACCACCTGTCACCACAATCTGCCACTAACACGACGTGTGTCCATGTGAGGAGGCTCAGACCCTAGAGAGGCTTTGTGCCAGGACCACCTGTCACCACAATCTGCCGCTAACACAACGTGTGTCCATGTGAGGAGGCTCAGACCCCAGAGAGGCTCCGTGCCAAAACCACCTGTCACCACAAGCTGCCGCTAACACGTGTGTCCATGTGAGGAGGCTCAGACCCTAGAGAGGCTTTGTACCAGGATGACCTGTCACCACAATCTGCCACTAACACGACGTGTGTCCATGTGAGGAGGCTCCGGCTCCGTGCCAGGACCACCTGTCACCACAATCTGCCGCTAACATGACGTGTGTCCATGTGAGGAGGCTCAGACCCTAGAGAGGCTTTGTGCCAGGACCACCTGTCACCACAATCTGCCGCTAACACAACGTGTGTCCATGTGAGGAGGCTCAGACCCCAGAGGCTCCGTGCCAAAACCACCTGTCACCACAAGCTGCCGCTAACACAACGTGTGTCCATGTGAGGAGGCTCAGACCCCAGACAGGCTCCGTGCCAGGACCACCTGTCACCACAATCTGCCACTAACACGACGTGTGTCCATGTGAGGAGGCTCAGACCCTAGAGAGGCTTTGTGCCAAAACCACCTGTCACCACAAGCTGCCGCTAACACAACGTGTGTCCATGTGAGGAGGCTCCGGCTCCGTGCCAGGACCACCTGTCACCACAATCTGCCGCTAACACGACGCGTGTCCATGTGAGGAGGCTCAAACCCCAGAGAGGCTCTGTGCCAAAACCACCTGTCACCACAAGCTGCCGCTAACACAACGTGTGTCCATGTGAGGAGGCTCAGACCCCAGACAGGCTCCGTGCCAGGACCACCTGTCACCACAATCTGCCACTAACACGACGTGTGTCCATGTGAGGAGGCTCAGACCCCAAACAGGCTCCGTGCCAGGACCACCTGTCACCACAATCTGCCACTAACACGACGTGTGTCCATGTGAGGAGGCTCAGACCCCAGACAGGCTCCGTGCCAGGACCACCTGTCACCACAATCTGCCACTAACACGACGTGTGTCCATGTGAGGAGGCTCAGACCCTAGAGAGGCTTTGTGCCAGGACGACCTGTCACCACAATCTGCCACTAACACGACGTGTGTCTATGTGAGGAGGCTCAAACCCCAGACAGGCTCCGTGCCAAAACCACCTGTCACCACAATCTGCCACTAACACGACGTGTGTCCATGTGAGGAGGCTCAGACCCCAGAGAGGCTCCGTGCCAAAACCACCTGTCACCACATTCAGCCGCTAACATGACGTGTGTCCATGTGAGGAGGCTCAGACCCCAGAGAGGCTCTGTGCCAGGACAACCTGTCACCACAATCTGCCGCTAACACGACGTGTGTCCATGTGAGGAGGCTCAGACCCCAGAGAGGCGCCTTGTCAGGACCACATGTCACCACAATCTGCCGCTAACACGACGTGTGTCCATGTGAGGAGGCTCAGACCCCAGAGAGGCTCCGTGTCAGGACAACCTGTCACCACAATCTGCCACTAACACGACGTGTGTCCATGTGAGGAGGCTCAGACCCCAGAGAGGCTCTGTGCCAGGACAACCTGTCACCACAATCTGCCACTAACACGACGTGTGTCCATGTGAGGAGGCTCAGACCCCAGAGAGGCTCTGTGTCAGGACAACCTGTCACCACAATCTGCCGCTAACACGACGTGTGTCCATGTGAGGAGGCTCAGACCCCAGAGAGGCTCCGTGTCAGGACCACCTGTCACCACATTCAGCCGCTAACATGATGTGTGTCCATGTGAGGAGGCTCAGACCCCAGAGAGGCTCCGTGCCAAAACCACCTGTCACCACAATCTGCCACTAACACGACGTGTGTCCATGTGAGGAGGCTCAGACCCCAGAGAGGCTCCGTGCCAGGACCACCCGTCACCACAATCTGCCGCTTACATGAGTTGTGTCCACGTGCTGCATGCATAGTATGTGAGACAAACTGCTGCGCTGTAATCCCCTGTAGTAATTAAGCACTGCCGGGGATTATATAAATGCAGGAAATAAATGCAGATATCTGCAAGAAAAAAGAAGCAGCGTGGGCACCGCAACTCACAATTGTCATAGATTTTGCTGGGATGTTTTTCTTTGCTTTTATTGATTTTTAAAAAAAAAAAAACAAGGAAAAATGCATAAAAAAACGCAATAGGTAGCATTGCCCTTACACTGTGTGACCTTGTGGAAACGTTTCGTATCTTCCAGAAGCTTCTCACAATAGTTGGTGGAATTTGGGCTGATTCCTCCTGACAGATCTGGTGGAGCTGAGCCATGTTTGGAGGTCGCCGCTCGCTCCGGCCTTTTCAGCTTTGCCCATACATTTTCAGTAGGATTGAGATCAGGGCTCCAAAACATTGACTGATTTCCTTAATCCACTTTGTAACCAGTTTAGCAGAAGCTTCGGATCATTGTCCATTTGGAAGACCCATTTCCGCCCAAGCTGTAAGTTCCTGGCTGATGTCTTGAGATGTTCTTCAGTATTGCCACATAATCTTCTATCCTCATGATGCCATCTATTTTGTGAAGTCACCAGTCCCTCCTGCAGCAAAACAACCCCACAAAATGATGCCGCCGCCCCCCTGTGTCACAGTTGGGATGGTTCTTAGGCTTCAAAGCTTCTCCCTTTTCCTCCAAACATACAAATGGTCATTATGGCCAAACAGTTCAATTTTACTTTCATCAGACCCAGGACAAGTCTCTGGATTTTAAGTTCTTTGTTCCTGTGTGCATTTGCAAATATTAATCTGGCTTTTTCCTGTTTCTTTTGGAGTAATGGCCTCTTCCTGGCAGAGCGGCTTTTCAGCCCATGATGATACAGTACACTACAGTACAGTACACAGTTTCACTGTGGATAATGACACAATGTTACCAGCTTCCACCAGCATCTTCACAAGGTCTTTTGCTTTTGTTCTTGGGTTGATATGCACACATCTGACCAAAGCACATTCACCTCTGATGCACAGAACCCATCTCCTTCCTGAGCAGTATAATGGCTGCACATTCCCATCTTGTTTGTACAGATGAACGAGGCACCTTCAGGTATCTGCAATTGCACCCAAGTCCACAATTCTCTTCCTGAGATGCCTGATTCTTGGCTCATTTCTTTTGACTTTCCCATGATGCTACACGAAGAAGCAGTGCTTTTCAGCTGTGCATTAAAATGCATACATAAGTGTCTCAAATTAACTCAGATGTTGACAATAAACCTACCAGAAGTAAGAAAAATGCCTGAAAACATTCTCTCTCATTATTCTGGCATTTGGCAAATAGAAATAATTTTGGTTCCTAATTGACTGAAATGGAAGAAAAACCTGCAGATGTGTCTGTATAGCGAGCGGAGGGAAAAACCTGCAGATGTGTCTGTATAGAGAGCGGAGGCAAAAACCTGCAGATGTGTCTGTATAGAGAGCAGAGGGAAAAACCTGCGGATGTCTGTATATAGAGCGGAGGGAAAAACCTGCAGATGTGTCTGTATAGAGAGCGGAAGGAAAAACCTGCAGATGTGTTTGTATAGAGAGCAGAAGGAAAAACCTGCAGATGTGTCTGTATAGAGAGCGGAGGCAAAATCCTGCAGATGTGTCTGTATAGAGAGCGGAGGCAAAATCCTGCAGATGTGTCTGTATATAGAGAGCAGAGGGAAAAACCTGCAGATGTCTGTATAGAGAGCAGAGGGAAAAACCTGCAGATGTGTCTGTATAGAGAGCGGAGGCAAAATCCTGCAGATGTCTGTATAGAGAGTGGAGGGAAAACCTGCAGATGTGTCTGTATAGAGAGCGGAGGCAAAATCCTGCAGATGTGTATGTATAGAGAACAGAGGCAAAAACCTGCAGATGTGTCTACAGAGAGCAGAGGGAAAAACCTGCAGATGTGTATCTACACTGTGTGTAGAATTATTAGGAGAGTTGTATTTTAGAGGATTTGTTTATTATTGATCAACAACTCTGTTCTCAATCACCCAAAAGACTCAAATATCAGCGCTTAATATTTTTGGCAGTTGGAGTGGGGGTTTTAGATTTGGCGATCTTAGGAGGATTCTGTTTGTGCAGGAAACTATTACTGTGCAGAATTATTAGGCAACTTAATAAAAACACAAATCTATTCCCATCTCACTTGTTTAGGTTTCAACTGTATATACCTTTATAACCCCGCACAGCGTAGATGATAAAGTAACAGGTCTGAGAGAGCAGAATTCTCGCTGGTGGTCGGGGATCAAATACTTATTTCATGCAATAAAATGCAAATTAATTAATTATAAATCATATGATGGGATTCCCTGGATTTTTTTTTATTCTGTCACAGTTGAAGTTACCCACGATAAATAGAACAGACCTCTCCATTCTTTTTAGGTGGGAAAAAGTGCAAAATCGACAGAGGGTCAAATACTCATTTTCCTCATTGACGGAGCAGAGCGGTGAATGCAATAACGACGCTGGGGACGCGAGCACGTTATCGACGTGACACTTTGTAAGATAGGCTATATGGAAAATCCTTAAAAAATGAATGAACGAAGTGCATAAATTGACAATGCATGAGACAGACGTGAAAACATTGTATGTACAGAGTTTATTGTTCCAAGAATCAGATCTCAGTGACGCGGTGAGGGACGTCCTGATGATGGCTGAGGCAGCCGAAGCTTCGCCAGCTCCACGTCCACATCTACAAAGGTAAAGGGGGTGTAGGTGAAATGCTGCAAATTCTGGTACTTTGAGTTATCAAATGGCTCCTGGGGGGCAGCACGAGGCTCCGGGGGTAAATCTGCAAGACAAGACAATAACTGTAAAAAGGAAATCCAACAGAACACAAGACACGAGGGTGAAGAAATCAGGGAGACCACAAACACAAGGAAAGCTGCCCTCCAGTGACTGCATCCGGAGGTGTAAACAATGGTACCCAACATGGTGCGCTCATCCCTACAGCTGAAAGACATATGGTAACATCACTGGAACAGGACAATCAGCGTCTCAATGGCAACATTAATGTTCACATACACTGCGGAGTCTAAACCCTGCCGAGGTATGGAGACAAGTGACGGCCTTCACGATGAGGAGCAAGAATCTGACTGCATCCGGAGGTATAAACAATGGTACCCAACATGGTGCGCTCATCCCTACAGCTGAAAGACATAGTAACAGCACTGG
The DNA here is from genome assembly GCF_048569485.1 of Anomaloglossus baeobatrachus. NCBI lineage: Eukaryota > Metazoa > Chordata > Amphibia > Anura > Aromobatidae > Anomaloglossus > Anomaloglossus baeobatrachus. The sequence goes on along the minus strand of NC_134354.1, from coordinate 683,591 downwards.
AACAGGACAATCAGTGTCTCAATGGCAACATTAATGTTCACATACACTGCGGAGTCTAAACCCTGCCGAGGTATGGAGACAAGTGATGGCCTTCACGATGAGGAGCAAGAATCTGACTGCATCCGGAGGTATAAACAATGGTACCCAACATGGTGCGCTCATCCCTACAGCTGAAAGACATATGGTAACATCACTGGAACAGGACAATCAGCGTCTCAATGGCACCATTAATGTTCACATACACTGCGGAGTCTAAACCCTGCCGAGGTATGGAGACAAGTGATGGCCTTCACGATGAGGAGCAAGAATCTGACTACATCCGGAGATATAAACAATGGTACCCAACATGGTGCGCTCATCCCTACAGCTGAAAGACATATGGTAACATCACTGGAACAGGACAATCAGCGTCTCAATGGCAACATTAATGTTCACATACACTGCGGAGTCTAAACCCTGCCGAGGTATGGAGACAAGTGACGGCCTTCACGATGAGGAGCAAGAATCTGACTGCATCCGGAGGTATAAACAATGGTACCCAACATGGTGCGCTCATCCCTACAGCTGAAAGACATATGGTAACAGCACTGGAACAGGACAATCAGCGTCTCAATGGCAACATTAATGTTCACATACACTGCGGAGTCTAAACCCTGCCGAGGTATGGAGACAAGTGATGGCCTTCACGATGAGGAGCAAGAATCTGACTGCATCCGGAGATATAAACAACGATACCCAACATGGTGCACGCATCCCTACAGCTGAAAGACATATGGTAACAGCACTGGAACAGGACAATCAGCGTCTCAATGGCAACATTAATGTTCACATACACTGCGGAGTCTAAACCCTGCCGAGGTATGGAGACAAGTGATGGCCTTCACGATGAGGAGCAAGAATCTGACTGCATCCGGAGATATAAACAACGATACCCAACATGGTGCGCTCATCCCTACAGCTGAAAGACATATGGTAACAGCACTGGAACAGGACAATCAGCGTCTCAATGGCAACATTAATGTTCACATACACTGCGGAGTCTAAACCCTGCCGAGGTATGGAGACAAGTGATGGCCTTCACGATGAGGAGCAAGAATCTGACTGCATCCGGAGATATAAACAATGGTACCCAACATGGTGCACGCATCCCTACAGCTGAAAGACATATGGTAACAGCACTGGAACAGGACAATCAGCGTCTCAATGGCAACATTAATGTTCACATACACTGCGGAGTCTAAACCCTGCCGAGGTATGGAGACAAGTGACGGCCTTCACGATGAGGAGCAAGAATCTGACTGCATCCGGAGGTATAAACAATGTGATACCCAACATGGTGCGCTCATCCCTACAGCTGAAAGACATATGGTAACAGCACTGGACAAGGACAATCAGCGTCTCAATGGCAACATTAATGTTCACATACACTGCGGAGTCTAAACCCTGCCGAGGTATGGAGACAAGTGACAGCCTTCACGATGAGGAGCAAGAATCTGACTGCATCCGGAGGTATAAACAATGGTACCCAACATGGTGCGCTCATCCCTACAGCTGAAAGACATATGGTAACAGCACTGGAACAGGACAATCAGCGTCTCAATGGCAACATTAATGTTCACATACACTGCGGAGTCTAAACCCTGCCGAGGTATGGAGACAAGTGACGGCCTTCACGATGAGGAGCAAGAATCTGACTGCATCCGAGTCACTGCTCAAGCATTGTCCCAACCTTGTGTACAAACTCATCATTGCACATGTGGTATTCTGATCAGGGCTTCCCTTCCCTCCCACCGTGTCTTTGTCAGATTAATCTAGCACATACCCAGCTTTATAAGACTGGAGTAGAGCAGAGATGTTAGAGACACTTTCATTCAAACATTGCTTGTACACACCTGTTCATACAATGGTTTTCTTTATTATTTGTAATGTGCACATTGCAGATTCACAATGAAGGCAGCAAAAATACAGAACACATATGGAAAAAAGAAGTAAAGAAACTAGTGTGAATCAAACCAGAATATGTGCTACATCTTAGATTACTCAAAGTACACCCTATTACTCTGATGACAGCGTTACACCCCCTGGCGTCTTTCAGCAGCTTCATCAGGTCATCACCCAGAATGGCTTCAAATAGTCATGACGGAGTTTCCTGAAGTGCTGAGTGCTTGTTTTCTAATGTGCCATCAATCTGCGTTTAAATCATCCCACATCACCTCACTTGGGTTGAGGTCAGGTGATTGCGGAGGCCAAGTCATTGGACACAGCCTCCACCGCTCTCCTATTGGGTCACATAGCTTTTATATAGCAAGGACGTGTATTTAAGGTCATTGTCCATTAGCAACAAATGATAGTCCAACTAAGCGCAGACCAAATGGGATGGTGGTTCCGATAGAACGTTGCGGTCATCATACTGGGTAAGTGAGCCTTGGTATAAGGGTCATTCCACATCAAGTGGACCAGTATTAAAAATCGTCCCCACTCGACCTTCTCCGATTTTGCTGAAAATTTATGAGGATGTACATGTATGTTTGAAAAGAGGTTCTGTAAATTTTTAGGGCCAGATCTCAAATACATTGGGCACTGTTGACCTTTCACTGGAGGGTCCACCGAGCCTGCGGCTTCAGCTAAGAGGATTTTGCAGACTTTGGCACATAGCCATTAGAGTTCTATACTGGCTATGATGCTGAAATTTGGCATACTAGCTCAACTTTTGCTGCTAAACACGATAAAATTATTACCGGCTATGACAAAACAATATTTCGGCTGCAATCTTGTGTCAAAGTAGCTTGCAAAACGCCTCGCATAAAATTTATGCCTAACTTTGCCCATATATAACTCAAGACCAAAAACCAATAGGAACTGGTGCTTTGCCCTGTACAACAAACATCTTCATGACTTTGCATTGCTGCAATATCACAGTCACAGCATATGTATTTGTGGAAATATTCACACCCACATATGATGAAAAACTTAAAAAAAACGAATTTTACCTATTTTTAGGTCAAATTTCTCATAAAGGGTCCCCCTAAAATATATTAATTCTGATATCATTATAAAGAGCACATTTTTCTCTACAAGGATCATTGGTTTTTTTTTTAGTCTCTCAATTTAAGAAAAGAAAAATTTCCTGAACCTGGTGTTATTTCTGCGCGTAATGCACTGATTTTGTGTTTGATTTTCAGATTCTTATCACATGTTACAGAGTTGTATTGTTGCTAGCAATGTCTATTATCAAAAACCCTTTATGAAAAGTTATTGACTATTGTTACATTTTAATGCATATATTTATTTTTTAGCGATGGAGAATGAAATTGATGAAGAATCGGCCCAGTGCTCTATCGGCCTTGCGAACAATTCGAAGTGCCACCTTAAGACATTCACCCATAGCAAGGATGAGTTGAAATTGTTTACAAGCTTTGGATTGGAAGAACAGCAAAAGTTGAGCTAGTATGCCACATTTCAGCATCATAGCCAGTATAGAACTCTAATGGCTATGTGCCAAAGTGTGCAAAATCCTCTCAGCTGAAGCCGCAGGCTGAGCTGAAGCCGCAGCCGCAGGCCAGTGAAAGGTCAACAGTGCCCAATGTATTTGAGATCTGGCCCTAAAAATTTACAGAACCTCTTTTCAAACATACATGTACATCCTTATAAATTTTCAACAAAATCGGAGACGGTCGAGTGGGGACGAGTGGTCCACTTGACATGGAATGACCCATAAATTATCATCAGTAGTGTCATCAGCCCAGCAACTCCACATCATCACACCTTCTACACATGTGGTAATCATCCACTCACCTTGAGTCTCACAGACAAGGAGGATGGGACCAGAAACCTAAACGTTTGACATCTCAGACCTTACATAGTTACTTAGGTTGAAAAAAGACCTAGGTCCATCTAGTTCAACCTGCCTCCACCAGTTCTACATTTAGTCACTAAGTCATTTATAACCAACAATGTTTTGTGTACTGAGGAAATCATCCAGCCCTTTTTTAAAAGCTGTTATAGTATCTGCCATTACTACCTCTTGTGGTAGTGTATTCCACAGTCTGACCGCTCTAACTGTAAAGAACCCTTTCCTATTTAGCTGTCGGAATCGCTTTTCTTCCACTCGCAGTGAGTGCCCCCTGGTCCTTAGTACTGTCTTTGGAAGAAATAAGTCATGTGCCAGTCCTTTATATTGACCACACATGTATTTATACATATAAATGAGATCTCCTCTGAGACGTCTTTTTTCTAAGCTAAACATATCTAACTTTTTCAACCTGTCATCATATGGGCGGCCTTCCATTCCTTGTAATAGTCTAGTTGCCCGCCTTTGAACTGACTAACTTCTGAATGTCCTTTTTAAAATGTGGAGCCCAAAACTGGATCCCGTATTCCAGATGTGGCCTTACAAGTGATTTATAGAGGGGTAACAATACGTTGGGATCACAGGATCTAATCTCTCTTTTTATACACCCTAAAATCTTGTTTGCTTTAGCAGCTGCTGCCTGACATTGGGTGCTGCTGCTCAGCTTATTTGTAATGAGAATACCCAAGTCCTTCTCCTGTTCTGTAGTCCAGAGTTTACTTCCATTTAATGTATACGCAGCTATAGGATTACTCCGTCCTAGGTGCATTACTTTACATTTATCAACATTAAATCTCATTTGCCAAGTATCTGCCCATTCTGACATCTTATCCAGATCTTTTTGTAATATTGTACTATCCAGGTCAGTTTTTAATATCCTACATAGTTTGGTGTCATCGGCAAAGACTGACACTGTACTATCAATCCCATCCACAAGGTCATTAATAAAGAGAGTAAAAAGAATCGGTCCAAGCACAGATCCCTGCGGTCCCCACTGCTCCCAGTACAGATCCCTGCGGCCCCCCCAGTGCTCCCAGTACAGATCCCTGCGGTCCCCACTGCTCCCAGTACAGATCCCTGCGGTCCCCACTGCTGACTATGGCCCATTTAGAGAATGTTCCATTTATGACTACTCTTTGTTTCCTATCTTTTAGCCAATTCCTTACCCAGTTGCATATTGTGTCCCCTAGTCCTTGCTTCTGGAGCTTTAATATAAGGCTATTATGTGGTACAGTATCAAATGCCTTTGCAAAGTCCAAATAAATCACATCAGCTGCATTACCAATATCCAGGTTTGAACTTACCCCCTCATAGAACCCCAACAGGTTGGTTAGACACGACTTATCTTTCATGAATCCATGCTGTTTGTCAGTTATCATATTATTTTCTGCAATATATTTTTGCATGTCATCCCTTAAAACGCCCTCAAAAACTTTGCATACTACTGATGTCAGGCTTACTGGACGGTAGTTGCCTGGATCTACCCTCTTACCTTTCTTAAATATCGGTACCACATCAGCAATCCTCCAATCCTGAGGCACCAACCCTGTTACAAGTGAGTCTAAAAAGATGAGATACAGCGGTCTGTCGATTACGGAGCTCAATTCCCTCAATATTCGTGGATGAATGCCATCTGGCCCTGGGGTTTGTCAATGTTTAATTTACTCAGACGTAGGCGTACTTCATCTTGTGTTAAATTAATTATATCGGGTGGTGGACTTTCATTTTTCACTTGTTGAATGATCCCTGGTACAGTCAGTTCCTTGGTGAATACAGATGAGAAATGCCTATTTAATATCTCAGTATTTTGTTTGTCCTCTATAACTAACTTGTTATTATATTTTAAGGGGCCGATACTATCCTTTGTTTTCTTTTTGGCATTAATGTATTTATAAAAGATTTTGGGATTTATTTTAATGTCATTGGCGATTTTTGTTTCAGTTTGATTTCTTTTTTACATTTCCTATTGATATCTTTATACTCCTGCAATGCTATTTCTGTATTCTCAGCCTTTAAGATTTTAAATGCCCTTTGTTTTTGTTTTATTATACTTTGTACAGTCTTATTTATCCATAGTGGTTTCTTTTTATTCCTGGACATTTTATTACCAGAGGGTATACGTTTTTTTACAGGACTCTAGTAGTATATCCTTAAACTTACCCCATTTATGTTCGGTATCCCCAGTTACCATGACTTTGTCCCAATCTACACATTTAAGCTCTTCCCTTAATTTGTTGAAATCCGCTTTCCTAAAATTCCAGGTTTTAGCATTCCCCCTTTGAAATGTTCTATTGAATATTATGTTGAAGCTTACCATATTATGATCGCTGGTGCCCAAGTGCTCCCGGACCTGTAGATCTGAAATTGTATCCGGTCTATTTGACAGGACCAGATCTAGCAAATTATCTCCCCTGGTCGGTTCACCTACCATCTGAGAGAGGAAATGGTCTTGAATGGTAGATAAGAACTTACAGCTTTTAGCAGAACCAGAAGATTCTATGTCCCACTGAATGTCTGGAGAGCTGAAATCCCCCATAATAAGAACCCGATTATTATTATTAGCTGCCTTTTCAATTTGTTCCAGCATTTCACCCTCTATTTGTTCAGGTATGTTAGGAGGCTTATAGCAAACTCCAATTAGCATTTTTCCATTATTCCCCTCCCCATGTACATTTACCCATACTGACTCTACATTGTTGCTGTTCCCCTCAATGTCATCATACAACACAGGTTTTAGGTTAGATTTAATAAATATACACACCCCACCACCTTTTTGGCCTTTCCTGTCCTTCCTAAATGTACTATAACCCTGTATGTTTGTCACCCAGTCATGGCTTTCATCCAGCCAGGTTTCCGTAATGCCCACCACATCATAATCCATGGTTGACATAAGAGACCTCAGTAGAGATTTTTACTGATCTAATGTCCAGTCCTTGTGTTGCAGTGCCTTGCTTGTAGAAATTCTACCATATTTTGCTTCTCGTAGTCTCCTATAAACACCTGACATGGAGATGTTTGCTACCTAATCTTTGTGTATAAATTATAAAGGCTGTTACAAGAAGTGCTGGTGTAAATTTGTCATTTCTGAGGCTGGTAACTGATGATCTTATCCTCTGCAGCATAGGCCATTCTTGATCTATCATTCCTGGGTTCTCACGACAATTGATGGTTTCAATGACTGAATTTGAGGGTCTGGCGATTCTACGGACTTCCTGACCTTTATTTCTCTTAGTCGAGTGGTTCTTGCCATAATCTGGCTTAAAACAGCTGTGGAATAAGTTCAGCAATTATGGAGCTGTGCACCAAAACTGCCTCTGTAAAATACCCGACAGTAGCAAATACTGAAGGCTGGTGATTGCAATGAATGAATTCTTGACAAGGTGACCTGTTCATTGGAGCCATTCCAGGTGTCGATCTGATGGAGATGCTTAAGAATCACAAGGGATGTAAAGCTGTCAAGAGTCAAAGGGGAATTTTGTTCTCACACCTACTTCTTTACTCCTTGTTTCCATTTGTTCCTTCATAGTTTTGCTGCCTTCAATCTACAATATTTACATTCCTTTATCAATAGATAAAACCACTGCATGAGCAGAGGTGTACAAAAATGACTGGTACTGGAGCACATTCAGCTCTGTTCTTCTAGAATCAAAGCAGAGAAAAAATCATTTGTTTTGTGGCACGGAGCTGAGGAGCAAGGAATCAACAGTAGTTCACGGAAATCATGGAAAAGTCCAGCGTGCGGCGCATCAGTCGTTTAGTGACTGACCGTCGGGCAGGAGGGACGCAGAATGCAACGTTTTTGTAGCGGCAAAAAAACCGCACCCGTCATGATACCGTTGTAATCCGTCAGGAGGCATAATGCAGGTCAATGGTGCAGGATTCCGTTGTCATGCGTCACGCGACTGATTCTCTTGTACCACTGCTTATTTTTATACGGAAATCATTTCACCAACGGAATCTGCTTTTTCATGACAAACAATTCCATTTCTTGTTACCCGTTGTACAACGCATCAGTCACAAGCGTCAAGCAACACAGGCGACTGATGCAAAAAACGGAAATGTGAACATAGCCTAACTGGACTGCAGTGTACTTGATGCAGAGAAATAAATAGTGACCTCTGCAGCGCGTGCCGGTAGGCCTCTGCAGCGCGTGCCGGTAGGCCTCTGCAGCGCGTGCGGTAAGCCCCAGCAGCGCGTGCGGTAAGCCCCAGCAACGCGTGTCGTAGGCCTCCTGCGTCTAGCAGATGCTTCCATAAGTCGGGGCCTTTTATTTCTTGACACGAATCATGCACTCTGTGTAATCACAGCATGCTGCGTTTTGCAGCGAGTCTCGGCTCACGCACCCCCATACAAGCCTATGGGAGTTTGTGAAACATCGCACTGCACTCACATGTTATGCGACTGCAGTGCGATATATGCAGACACAGACAGCGGAGGAGTTTTAACTATGCAACTATGTAACTATGACACTGCCTCATTAACACTGGTGCGAGTGCAATCCGATTTTTTATCGGATCGCGCTCGCACCAGAAAATCGCAAGTGGAAAAGAGCCCTAACTGCAATGCTCTGCAGATCCTGAAACCTTTCTATTATAGCTGCAATGTTCTGCAGCTTCTGACACATCATAGCTGCGACGCTCTGATATATCCTACAAGACCCATCATCTACCGGGAACACCCCCCTCTCCCCAAAAGACCCGCCATATACCAGGAACACTCCATCTACCAGAACCACTCAAGACCCGCCATCTTCCGGGAACACACCATAAGACCCACCATCTTCCGGGAACACACCACAAGACCCGCTGATTCTGAGATGAGGCAGTCATCTAGTAATCACTATTTCACCCTTGAGTAGGTGAGTATATACTATTCACTAGTGAAGCTCCTACCATGTACCCTTCCCTATGGTCCTTTTCTATGTGTGAAGGAGAAAGATATAAGAGTAGGAGCCCACTATAAAACACATCAGTAGAAAAGAAAGGGAAGAAGCTTAAAAGGTCATATCAGCCATTGCTACACAGAGAAAGCTCAGGAGCAAGCAATGAATATCAGACAGAAGTGGCAGAAGAGTAGAAGAGCCCCACGTTCTTGCATCAGTCCAGCAGGTCTGGAGCAGGAGCTGAGGACAAGGTGCAGAGCCAATGGCACAGAGGCGTGGACTGATCTGTAAGCTTCTGAATAGGAGAGGACAGAAAACAGAGGAAAAAAGAAATGTGTCCTCACAAGGTTCCTGTAGCTCTGCTTCCTTCTCCAAAACTGGAAGCCCCTCGGATGTTAGGACCCATGTCTCTTCAGCTTTAGGTGTGGAGGTCTCCACTGCTCCTGCTGAAAGCTCCTCAGATGTTAGGACCCAGGTCTCTCCAGCTTTAGGTGTGGATGTCTCCTCTGCTCCTGCTGAACACTTCTCAGATGTTAGGACCCAGGTCTCACCAGACTTAGGTGCTGATGTCTTCTCTCCTGCTGCTGCTGGAAGCTTTTCAGATGTTACCCTGGACTCAGGAAATGATGTCTCTACGATTTCTAAGGGTTTTTCTTCAAATGTTGACATGATCACAATCTCCTCAGAATCAGCCATGGTTGATGCTCCTCCAGTAGGCCCTGATCGATCTATTGTCTCTACTTTGTCTGCTGCAGGTAGTGTGATCTTTGAGTGTAGGGGTGGAGTGTGCAGACTTGGCTCTTCTGCAGTCACCACTGAGGCAAAGTCTTGGATGTCTTCAGCATTCTCCTTGCTCAACCTTGGAAAGCCCTGTTGCTCTTGTATGATTTGACTCGGTTTCTCTAGACTTGTGTCACCAGAAGAGGACGACTTTTGGCGAGATGGTGACCAGTCCTGGAGATCTTCACTGCTGTCACCTTTATTTACGTGTAGATCAGTGACCTTCCTAATCTCTTCTTCATTTTCGGAGTCAGAGCTGGAATCTGAGCTGGAGTCAGAGCTGGAATCATCTTCTTCATGAGATGACCCATCCACACACTGAGCAGCACCACCTGAAACCTCCCGTCCAAGCTGCATCTCTCTGTCCGACAGTCCACCTGACCCTCCCACCTCCAGCAGAGGAGCCGTCGCTGGTCTTAGGGTGATATTTCTATTCTCACCTGTACCTGGTTGCTGGAAGTGAGAGCCTTTCACTGGAAAAGAGACCAGTGTCTTATTGACTCCTGTGTGAGGTGAGCCCTTACCTAAGAGAAAGAGACATTCAGTGTCACAAAACAGTCACAACGAGACATTCTTCAAGAGGTGAGCTCGTTACTGCAAGCAGAGATCTGAGAAAGACACGGTATTACTAGTCCATGATGGCGGAAAATGGTTAAAAGGGAGTTAGTCCAGACCCTGGCCATATCACAACCACATCATCCCACCACACACAGGAGGAGTAACTGAAGATGACCTGCCAATCCAGCCACAAGGTTCGTGACATAAGGGTGATGATCCCCGGAGGAAAGCTGCTGACCTCACTGTGGCCACATGTAGTGAGGGGCGCCATGCACAACCATTCAGGCAGGATGAAGACATCTGGGAGCTATGGGTCCTCACCAGACTCTCAGGAGTGCAGCGTCGGCCCATAAAGCTCAGCCTGGAGGCCGTGCTCTGGCTGTGACCAGATAACAGGACTTTTTGCAGGATGCCTTGTCTGTTTACATAGTGATACTTTGGGTAAATATAATGGAAAATAGAACATTTTCATTTTTTGTGGAGGGTGGGGCAACATCCCCCAATAGCTCCCACCCCCCCAAATCTGCAGCAATTCCACCATTTCTATGCTTCCAGCGTTCACTAGAAGTTAAAATGAAAAACGTAGCATTGTTTTTTCTGATTAAGACATTAATATATTTTTTAGATTGGCCCGCGCTCCGTCAGCAGACAGGCCCGCGCGCGATCAAACATGCCCAGGTTAGGAGCTGCTGTATCAGACACACTCAGGGACACAATGTCGCCATGGTCCTCTATTTCTGGATAATTCCATTATGACATAGCTGAGGGTCATATGACGCCCGTCATGTCTGCTGTGTGAAGCGTACATGGCCAGCATATCTGTCACAGCCCGATCATACAACCCAAGATGGCAAGACATTCTGCTATTGGGGGGGCTCCTCCTGAAAGGAACAGACCCCTGAATATCCTGCACTGCAGTCTTGAGCAGTCAGACTGTGAGCAAGAGGCATGGTCGCGGAGCAGTCAGACTGTGAGCAGGAGGCATGGGCGCGGAGCAGTCAGACTGTGAGCAGGAGGCATGGGCGCGGAGCAGTCAGACTGTGGGCAGGAGGCATGGGCGCGGAGCAGTCAGACTGTGGGCAGGAGGCATGGGCGCGGAGCAGTCAGACTGTGGGCAGGAGGCATGGGCGCGGAGCAGTCAGACTGTGGGCAGGAGGCATGGGCGCGGAGCAGTCAGACTGTGGGCAGGAGGCATGGGTGCGGGGCAGTCAGACTGTGGGCAGGAGGCATGGGTGCGGAGCAGTCAGACTGTGGGCAGGAGGCATGGGCGCGGAGCAGTCAGATTGTGGGCAGGAGGCATGGGCGCGGAGCAGTCAGACTGTGGGCAGGAGGCATGGGTGCGGAGCAGTCAGACTGTGGGCAGGAGGCATGGGCGCGGAGCAGTCAGACTGTGGGCAGGAGGCATGGGTGCGGAGCAGTCAGACTGTGGGCAGGAGGCATGGGCGCGGAGCAGTCAGACTGTGGGCAGGAGGCATGGGCGCGGAGCAGTCAGACTGTGGGCAGGAGGCATGGGCGCGGAGCAGTCAGACTGTGGGCAGGAGGCATGGGTGCGGGGGCACAAGGACTGGTATCTCACCTCCACTCTCAGCCCGGACAGGGGTCACACCAAGCCTTGGCAGCAGCAGCACCTGCTGGACAGACAGATGGACATACAGTCACTACTGAACCCCTAATATACCCCCAAGGGGGAAGCACAAACAATGCCCAGCATAAATTACTACACCCCCCTACATCAATATCTCACTGAACATCAGAACAATTTCCAAAATTTTGACAAGATGGAGTTTAAGAGAACATTTTTTTTTAACCCATAACATGAAAGTAGAAAAACGTTACTAGATGCACCAGAAAACTGCCTGGTGCCTTCAATGAGACCTGGTGGTGCCGGTGCCTTATGTGAGCTATATGAGCTGCTGATGTCGAGGGCACATGTAATCCGGATACAGGACCGACATCTGAGGAGAAGAACAGGTGACAGTAATTCAGGAGCAGAGCGGCTCCAGGTCTGACAACAGCGCCCCTCTGAGGAGACGAGTTGTCAGCCCTCTCCATCCAGCGTTCCGGCCCTAGAAGAGCTCGTCCTGGAGATGGAGGACACAGTAATATGTCACCGTCTATTCCAGGCCTAGAAGCCTCGGTGCCATCCTCACACGTCATGGCGGTCGTACACAATACTAGATAGAGGAGGTTGTGATGTGGGGGGCACTCGTGTGCATCGACTAATGTGAGCAAAACTGAAGATTTTGTAATGAAAGATCAATTATTAACCTTGCCATCATGTCACGGGGGGAAAAGGGGAAAATGTTCCTGAAACGCAGAATTGTGGAAGGTGTTCTTGTATTTAGTGAGATATTGATGAAAACGTTACTTTTTAAAGGGGTGTACTTATTTATAAGGCGCACTAATTATAATATATATATATATATCACACATACATGCACACACAAAGTCTACACATATCCTATGTATCTGTTCTGTAGAATAAACATTTCAGAACTTTTCTCCCTAAAGTGTGCTTTACACGCTGCGACATCGCTATTGATATATCGTCAGGGTCACGTTAGTGACGCACATCCGGCGTCGTTAGCGACATCGCAGCGTGTGACACCAATGAGCGACGATCAACCAGCACAAAAACGTGAAAAATCGTAGCTCGTTGACACGTCGCTCCTTTTTATAATATCGTTGCTGCTGCAGATATGATGTTGTTCCTCGTTCCTGAGGCAGCATATATCGCTGTGTGTGAAGTCGCAGGAACGACGAACATCTCCTTACCTGCCTCCACCGGCAATGCGGAAGGAAGAAGGTGGGCGGGTCGTTCCAACCGCTCATCTCCGCCCCTCCTCTGCTATTGGCCGCCTGCCGTGTGACGTCACTGTGACGCCGCACGAACCGCCCCCCTTAGAAAGGAGGCGGATCGCCGGCCAGAGCGACGTCGCACGGAAGGTAAGTCCGTGTGACGGGTGTAAGCGAGGTTGTGTGCCACGGGCAGCGATTTGCCCGTGACACACAACCGACGGGGGCGGGTACGATCGCTAGCGATATCGGTACAGATATCGCAGCATGTACCCTTTTGGGTATCTTTTTTTTTTTTTTTTTTTTTACCACAAAGATGCAATGTTTTTGTCCCAAAAAAACCCAAAAAAACACGCTAGAAAAGCGCACTGCAGCAAAAATGCATTTTTACCACATTTTGCCCAATGCATTTTTAAGTCAAATCTATTGACTGGAAGCGCTCAAAAACGCTGGAAAAACGCAAAAAGAATTGACATGCTGCATCTTCAAAAACACACCCAAGATACAGCCAACAAAAGATGCCCAGTGTGGACAGCGACATAGAAATCTCAGACTTTGCTGGGAGAAGGAAATGCAGGCATCTTTGTGACCTCAAAAACGCACCAAAAATGCAGCAAAAGATGCCCTGTGTGAACTTAGCCTCATAATGTCGCCCATAATCTGTACAAATCCATGGAAAATAAACCGAAATAATAAAGTAAAATAATGTGGATGTTTAAACCTGCACCCTGATACTTTGCTGAAGTCCCCGGTGACTTCCTAGCAGCGATCAGTCTTTTTGGATAGGAGTCCATCGTAACGCAAATCAAGAATTGGCGATCCTTACCCCCTCCTCCTTGCAGTAGCTCCACGTCGGAGCTCGGGCATCTCCCGTGTACAGCTCCATCACCAATCTTCCCCTGGCCTCAGGTCTGTGCTCGGGCATCTCCCGTGTACAGCTCCATCTTCAGGCCATCACCAATCTTCCCCTGGCCTCAGGTCTGAGCTCGGGCATCTCCCGTGTACAGCTTCATCTTCAGGCCATCACCAATCTTCCCCTGGCCTCAGGTCTGAGCTCGGGCATCTCCCGTGTACAGTTCCATCTTCAGGCCACAACCACTCTTCCCCTGGCCTCAGGTCTGAGCTCGGGCATTTCCTGTGTACAGCTCCATCTTCAGGCCATTACCAATCTTCCCCTGGCCTCAGGTCTGAGCTCGGGCATCTCCCGTGTACAGCTCCATCTTCAGGCAATCACCAATCTTCCCCTGGCCTCAGGTCTGAGCTCGGGCATTTCCTGTGTACAGCTCCATCTTCAGGCCACCACCACTCTTCCCCTGGCCTCAGGTCTGAGCTCGGCCATCTCCCGTGTACAGCTCCATCTTCAGGCAATCACCAATCTTCCCCTGGCCTCAGGTCTGAGCTCGGGTATTTCCTGTGTACAGATCCATCTTCAGGCCATCAATCTTCCCCTGGCCTCAGGTCTGCGCTCGGGCATCTCCCGTGTACAGCTCCATCTTCAGGCCATTACCAATCTTCCCTTGGTCTCAGGTCTGCGCTCGGGCATCTCCCGTGTACAGCTCCATCTTCAGGCCACCACCAATCTTCCCCTGGCCTCAGGTCTGCGCTTGGGCATCTCCCGTGTACAGTTCCATCTTCAGGCCACCACCAATCTTCCCCTGGCCTCAGGTCTGCGCTCGGACATCTCCCATGTACAGCTCTATCTTCAGGCCATTACCAATCTTCCCTTGGTCTCAGGTCTGAGCTCGGGCATTTCCCGTGTACAGCTCCATCTTCAGGCCACCACCAATCTTCCCCTGGCCTCAGGTCTGCGCTCGGACATCTCCCGTGTACAACTCCATCTTCAGGCCACCACCAATCTTCCCCTGGCCTCAGGTCTGTGCTCGGGCATCTCCCGTGTACAGCTCCATCTTCAGGCAATCACCAATCTTCCCCTGGCCTCAGGTCTGAGCTCGGGTATTTCCTGTGTACAGATCCATCTTCAGGCCATCAATCTTCCCCTGGCCTCAGGTCTGCGCTCGGGCATCTCCCGTGTACAGCTCCATCTTCAGGCCATTACCAATCTCCCTTGGTCTCAGGTCTGCGCTCGGGCATCTCCCGTGTACAGCTCCATCTTCAGGCCACCACCAATCTTCCCCTGGCCTCAGGTCTGTGCTCGGGCATCTCCCGTGTACAGCTCCATCTTCAGGCCATTACCAATCTTCCCTTGGTCTCAGGTCTGAGCTCGGGCATCTCCCGTGTACAGCTCCATCTTCAGGCCACCACCAATCTTCCCCTGGGCTCAGGTCTGCGCTCGGGCATCTCCCGTGTACAGCTCCATCTCCAGGCCATTACCAATCTTCCCTTGGTCTCAGGTCTGAGCTCGGGCATCTCCCATGTACAGCTCCATCTTCAGGCCATCACCAATCTTCCCTAAAGGGTGCTTTATACGCTGCGACATCGCTAGCGATTGCTAGCAATGTCGAGTGCGATATCACCCGCCCCCGTCGTACATGCGACATTTGGTGATCGCTGCCGTAGCAAACATTATCGCTATGGCAGCGTCACATGCACATACCTGTGCAGCGACGTCGCTGTGACCGCTGAACAATCCCTCCCTCAAGGGGGAGGTGCATTCGGCATCACAGTGACATCACCGCAAAGTCACTAAGCGGCCGGCCAATAGAAGCGGAGGGGCGGAGGTGAGCGTCCGGAACATGCCACCCACCTTCTTCCTTCCTCATTGCCGGTGGACGCAGGTAAGCAGATGTTTGTCGTTCCTGCGGTGTGACATGTAGCGATGTGTGGTGCCGCAGGGACGACGAACAACATCGTACCGGCAGCAGCAACGATATTAGGGAAATGAGCGGTGTCAACGAGCAACGATTTTTCACGTTTTTGTGCTCGTTGATCGTCGCTCATTTGTGTTACACGCTGCGATGTCGGTAACGGCGCCGGATGTGCGTCACTACCGACGTGACCCCGACGATATATCGTTACCGATATTGCAGCGTGTAAATTCCCCTATAGCCTCAGGTCTGAGCTCGGGCTTGGCTATTCCAGAACTTCTATCTTCTTCTGGTGAAGTGGTTCTGTGGTGATTTGGAGGTTGCTCAGGGTCGTTGTGATGTAAGGCCATCTTCAGCTTTTTAGCAGAGGCCTGAAGTTTTTCATGTAAAATTGTCTGATGTCACCCTTACATTGAGAATTAGAATATGGCTTCACTATAACTTGGTAAGGAAATGAGCTAGCACTCTAAACGTGTCCCCTGATCTGCTACGCTTCCATGCGGTCCCTTCTATGCCAAGGTTTTGCCCGGCGATGTGGATGACGTCACCTGCTTCATATTAAGATTGGAGATCTCATACCGTTTCTGAGGACAGAGGTATGTGGGAGTGACTGCTATATAGCAGTCTGAATACGCTCCTTGTTCAGTCTGGGAATATACAGCTCACTGTACGACTGCTGCATATTTCAGTGAGAGCTTCCCTCTCCATATTAAATAAACATGCCATCCCCGCGACTGTACAGTTAGGTCCAGAAATATTTGGACAGTGACAAAAGTTTTGTTATTTTAGCTGTTTACAAAAACATGTTCAGAAATACAATTCTATATATAATATGGGCTGAAAGTGCACACTCCCAGCTGCAATATGAGAGTTTTCACATCCAAATCGGAGAAAGGGTTTAGGAATCATAGCTCTGTAATGCATAGCCTCCTCTTTTTCAAGGGACCAAAAGTAATTGGACAAGGGACTCTAAGGGCTGCAATTAACTCTGAAGGCGTCTCCCTCGTTAACCTGTAATCAATGAAGTAGTTAAAAGGTCTGGGGTTGATTACAGGTGTGTGGTTTTGCATTTGGAAGCTGTTGCTGTGACCAGACAACATGCGGTCTAAGGAACTCTCAATTGAGGTGAAGCAGAACATCCTGAGGCTGAAAAAAAAGAAAAAAATCCATCAGAGAGATAGCAGACATGCTTGGAGTAGCAAAATCAACAGTCGGGTACATTCTGAGAAAAAAGGAATTGACTGGTGAGCTTGGGAACTCAAAAAGGCCTGGGCGTCCACGGATGACAACAGTGGTGGATGATCGCCGCATACTTTCTTTGGTGAAGAAGAACCCATTCACAACATCAACTGAAGTCCAGAACACTCTCAGTGAAGTATGTGTATCTGTCTCTAAGTCATCAGTAAAGAGAAGACTCCATGAAAGTAAATACAAAGGGTTCACATCTAGATGCAAACCATTCATCAATTCCAAAAATAGACAGGCCAGAGTTACATTTGCTGAAAAACACCTCATGAAGCCAGCTCAGTTCTGGAAAAGTATTCTATGGACAGATGAGACCAAGATCAACCTGTACCAGAATGATGGGAAGAAAAAAGTTTGGAGAAGAAAGGGAACGGCACATGATCCAAGGCACACCACATCCTCTGTAAAACATGGTGGAGGCAACGTGATGGCATGGGCATGCATGGCTTTCAATGGCACTGGGTCACTTGTGTTTATTGATGACATAACAGCAGACAAGAGTAGCCGGATGAATTCTGAAGTGTACCGGGATATACTTTCAGCCCAGATGCAGCCAAATGCCGCAAAGTTGACCGGACGGCGCTTCATAGTACAGATGGACAATGACCCCAAGCATACAGCCAAAGCTACCCAGGAGTTCGTGAGTGCAAAAAAGTGGAACATTCTGCAATGGCCAAGTCAATCACCAGATCTTAACCCAATTGAGCATGCATTTCACTTGCTCAAATCCAGACTTAAGACGGAAAGACCCACAAACAAGCAAGACCTGAAGGCTGCGGCTGTAAAGGCCTGGCAAAGCATTAAGAAGGAGGAAACCCAGCGTTTGGTGATGTCCATGAGTTCCAGACTTAAGGCAGTGATTGCCTCCAAAGGATTCGCAACAAAATATTGAAAATAAAAATATTTTGTTTGGGTTTGGTTTATTTGTCCAATTACTTTTGACCTCCTAAAATGTGGAGTGTTTGTAAAGAAATGTGACAATTCCTACAATTTCTATCAGATATTTTTGTTCAAACCTTCAAATTAAACGTTACAATCTGCACTTGAATTCTGTTGTAGAGGTTTCATTTCAAATCCAATGTGGTGGCATGCAGAGCCCAACTCGCGAAAACTGTGTCACTGGCCAAATATTTCTGGACCTAACTGTATATACTGGATTATATCCTTTGTAATATCGTTAGTGTATTTTTATAAACCTTGCCTAATTTCCTGAATTAAATATATAAAATGTAATAGCTTTATTCCTATTACTCTAGAACCGCATCCCTGAAGCCTCTCGTGAGACCAAATGTGACCAGTAATGGATGTATAATCAGCCTGTACAAACGATGGGAGGTGGCAGCTAGGAGGTTACCTTGGGTCACTGCGGAGCTTTGCAGTGACTGTACAAAGGTGTATATATATTCCATTCATTAGAATTGGGTGTGTATATATTATACGTACACTGTGGAAGCCCCCAATATTTGGCCTAGTAGTGAAAGCAGCTGTCGCCTCCTCCATCAATTGTGTGCTGACGATCGGAGGGAGCGGAGATAGCGGAGGGCCGCCCGTGACGAGCAGAGGGCCGCCCGTGACGGGGGCGGAGGGAGCGGAGGGCCGCCCGTAACGGGGGCGGAGGGCCGTCTGTGACGGGGGGCCGCCTGTGACGGGGGCGGAGGGACGCCTGTGACGAGGGCGGAGGGAGTGGAGGGCCGCCTGTGACGGGGGCGGAGGGCCGCCTGTGACGGGGGCGGAGGGAGCGGAGGGCCGCCCGTGACGGGGGCGGAGGGCCGCCCGTGACGGAGGGAGCGGAGGGCCGCCCGTGACGGGGGCGGAGGGAGCGGAGGGCCGCCCGTGACGGGGGCGGAGGGAGCGGAGGGCCGCCCGTGACGGAGGGAGCGGAGGGCCGCCCGTGACGGGGGCCGCCCGTGACGGGGGCGGAGGGAGCAGAGGGCCGCCCGTGACGGGGGCGGAGGGGAGCGGAGGGCCGCCCGTGACGAGCAGAGGGCCGCCCGTGACGAGCAGAGGGCCGCCCGTGACGAGCAGAGGGCCGCCTGTGACGGGGGCGGATGGCCGCCCGTGACGGGGGCGGAGGGAGCGGAGGGCCGCCCGTGACGGGGGCGGAGGGAGCGGAGGGCCGCCCGTGACGGGGGGCGGAGGGCCGCCCGTGACGGGGGCGGAGGGCCGCCCGTGACGGGGGCGGAGGGCCGCCCGTGACGGGGGCGGAGGGCCGCCCGTGACGGGGGCGGAGGGAGCGGAGGGCCGCCTGTGACGGGGCGGAGGGAGCGGAGGGCCGCCTGTGACGGGGGGCGGAGGGCCGCCTGTGACGGGGGCGGAGGGAGCGGAGGGCCGCTTGTGACGGGGGCGGAGGGAGCGGAGGGCCGCCTGTGACGGGGGCGGAGGGAGCGGAGGGCCGCCTGTGACGGGGGCGGAGGGCCGCCTGTGACGGGGGGCGGAGGGCTGCCTGTGACGGGGGCGGAGGGCCGCCTGTGACGGGGGCGGAGGGCCGCCCGTGACGGGGGCGGAGGGCCGCCCGTGACGGGCGGAGGGCCGCCCGTGACGAGCGGAGGGAGCGGAGGGCCGCCCGTGACGAGCGGAGGGCTGCCCGTGACGAGCGGAGGGATAGGAGGGCCGCATGTGACGGGCGGACGGCCGCCTGTGACGGGCGAAGGGAGCAGAGGGCCGCCTGTGACGGGCGGAGGGAGCGGAGGGCCGCCTGTGACGGGCGGAGGGAGCGGAGGGCCGCCTGTGACGGGCGGAGGGAGCGGAGGGCCGCCTGTGACGGGCGGAGGGAGCGGAGGGCCGCCTGTGACGGGAGCGGAGGGCCGCCTGTGACGGGAGCGTAGGGCCGCCTGTGACGGGAGCGGAGGGCCGCCTGTGACGGGAGCGGAGGGCCGCCTGTGACGGGAGCGGAGGGCCGCCTGTGACGGGAGCGGAGGGCCGCCTGTGACGGGAGCGGAGGGCCGCCTGTGACCAGCGGAGGGCCGCCTGTGACCAGCGGAGGGCCGCCTGTGACCAGCGGAGGGGCGCCTGTGACCAGCGGAGGGCCGCCTGTGACAAGCGGAGGGCCGTCTGTGACAAATTGCTTCAGTTCCAGCTGCCAAAACCAGCCCCCGAGCAAAATGCTGCCCCCACCAGGCCTCACTGCATGGAGGGGGATCTTCTGGAGACGCGCAGTGCTGACAGAACACGTTTGCTGCTTCTGGCGGATGTGATGGAGGTTTTGGCGGCACACAGCCGGGCTTGGATGGCTTCCGTGTTGCCTGCTCCCCCAGTCTGGACATATGAAGAATACGGGGGGTAGTTGTCATATGCAGCACACAACCAGGACTCACCAGAAACTTCTGCAGCTCCTTTAACCCCTTCAGCCGCTGAGCACTTTCCGTTTTTGTTTTTTTGCTCCCCTTCTTCCGAAAGCCGTAACTTTTTTATTTTTCCATCAATCTTGCCATATGAGGGCTTGGTTTTTGCGGGACGAGTTGTACTTTTAAATGAAACATTAGTTTTACCATATGGTGTACTGGAAAACAGCAAAAAAATTCCAAATGCAGAAAAATTGCAAAAAAAGTGTGATGGCACAATAGTTTTTGTGATGTTTTATTCACGGTGTTCACTATATGGTAAAACTAATGTGTTGTTGTGATGCCTGAGGTCGGTGCGAGTTTGTAGACACCAAACATGTATAGGTTTACTTGTATCTAAGGGGTTAAAACACATTCACAAGTTTGTCCAATAAAAATGGCGCACGTTTTGCGCCATTTTCCGAAACCCGTAGAGTTCTCATTTTTTGGGATCTATGGCTCAGTGACGGCTTATTTTTTGCGTCTCGAGCTGACGTTTCTAATGGCACCAGTTTTGCGCAGATGCTACCTTTTCATCGCCTGTTATTGCATTTTGCGTAAAACTTGCGGTGACCAAAAACGTAATTTTGGCGTTTGGAATTTTTTTGCCGCTACGCCGTTTACCAATGAGATTAATTGATTTTATATTTTGATAGATCGGGCAATTCTGAACGCGGCGATACCAAATATGTGTATATTTATTATTTTTTAACCCTTTAATTTTCAATGGGGGGAAAGGGGGGTGATTTGAACTTTTAGGGGTTTTTTTTTAAACTTTTTTTTTTATTTTACTAGTCCCCCCCTAGGGGGCTATAGCGATCAGCAATGAGATCGCTCTTATCTATCTGCTGATCACAGCTATACAGCTGTAAATAGCAGATACAGTCACTTTCTGTTTCCCTCTGCTCCGTGCCGAGGGAAAACGAAAGTGAAACTTCATAGCTGCAGGCGTCATCACATGACCCTGTGCTACGATGGCAACCACCGATAGTCATGTGATCACGCACGTGACTTCCGGTGGGAACGGCGGTAAGTAAAAAACATGGCCGCGCGAATATAGATCTTGCTGCCAGACTTTGGCAGCAAGATTTAAGAGGTTAATGGCCGCGGGTGGAAGCGATTCCACCCGCGGCTAGCAGGCACACATGTCAGCTGTTGAAAACAGCTGATGTGATTGCCAACCTCCGCCTGCCCACGGCAGGGGGCGGGGCTTAACGGGACACGCTCCATGACAGATATATCCGTCCATGGTTATGAAGGGGTTAATGTTGCGGTGTTGGCCTCATACAAGCATCCAGGACCAATGGTCTTCTTGATGAGGTCTTCTCAGCGACCATGTTGGCTCTAACACCTGGGACATGCTTCTGTCCCCTCTTCTGACTGATCGCTTTCCACAGTGAGACCCTTTGCTGCGTTGTCAGCTGTTTCCCGGAAATTCCTCCTAAGGCAGCGACACTTTGTGTCCGGTGATTCTCAGCACAACATACGAGGGGGTCACACGAAGCAACTACATTTTTTTCAATATATTTTTCCTTTAATTTTGCTGGTCTCTCAATGGCTTTGCAGAGATGATGGGCGACAGAGGCCTGAAGCGCTTCTTCTTGGCAGGGTTGTGTTCCCCCGCTGTATATACACCACCCGTCCTGTTATACTATATAACAAGCTTCCCTTTGTCACTGAACATGAGCTATACGAATAAGTATATACCCCCAGCCCATATACAGGGCCTTCTCTGGCCTCCATCGTCATGCATAGAAATTACTATGGCGTCGGCCCTCGGCAGACACTAAACCCCTCTACAGGATAATGGTGGTGTGAGAGGACGTCTCCACCATCATCCAGAAGAGGCCGATGTTGGGGGAAGCCGGGCTCACAAGCCCTGTGGGCCGGGATCTGTGCGGTGTCTGTATGGGCCTGGTGCACTGGGTACAGGCATGGGGAACAGATGAGGGTCTTCCCCAAACTGCCCCCACAAAGCTGAAGCTACAATGCTCCACAATGTGCTGAGATTAAGATTCCCCCTCACTGTAGATAAGGGTCCGCAGCCGCCCCCTGATAACACCCCGGAGCATCCTCATCCTCCTCCCCCATCCGTACAGCGGACACAATGCAGTCAGGGGGTAACGTCCTCCATCAGATGCAGACAAGTGTGTGTGTGTGTGTGTGTGTGTGTGTGTGTGCAAGGGGGGGGGGGGGGGGGTTATACACCGTGGGGGGGTGTGGAGCTGGAGGTTATACACCGGGGGGGATGTGGAGGAGCTGGAGGTTATACACCGGGGGGGGGGGGCGGCGGCAACTGGAGGATATACACCGGGGGGGGAGCTAGAGGTTATACACCGGGGGGGATGTGGAGGAGCTGGAGGTTATACACCGGGGGGGATGTGGAGGAGCTGGAGGTTATACACCGGGGGGGGGGGGGGGGTCAACTGGAGGATATACACTGGGGGGGAGCTAGAGGTTATACACCGGGGCGGGGGGGGGGTGGAGCTGGAGGTTATACACCGGGGCGGGGGGGGGTGGAGCTGGAGGTTATACACCGGGGAGGGGGGGGTTGGGGGGTCAACTGGAGGATATACACTGGGGGGGGAGCTAGAGGTTATACACCGGGGTGGAGCTGGAGGTTATACACCGGGGAGGGGGGGGTTGGGGGGTCAACTGGAGGATATACACTGGGGGGGGAGCTAGAGGTTATACACCGGGGGGGGGGGGTTGTGGAGCTGGAGGATATACACCGGGGGGTGGGGCTGGAGGATATACACCGGGGGGGGGGGGGGGGCTGGGGGAGATATACACCGGGGGGTGGGGCTGGAGGATATACACCGGGTGGTGGGGCTGGGGGAGATATACACCGGGGGGGGGGGGTCAACTGGAGGATATACACTGGGGGGGGAGCTAGAGGCTATACACCCGGGGGGGGGGTTGTGGAGCTGGAGGATATACACCGGGGGGTGGGGCTGGAGGATATACACGGGGGGGGGGGGGGGTGAGGGGCCACTGCTCCGCTTCTTGTG